>NW_027309838.1:47500-85000 GCF_047496795.1 Chiloscyllium punctatum | reverse complement strand
GAACGCTGTACCACACATTCGTGTTCCGTGTGTGTGCGTGTGTGCGGTGATGTCTGTTTCCCAGGAACGCTGTACCACACAGTCGTGTTCCGTGTGTGTCTGTGCGTGTGCGGAGATGTCTGTTTCCCAGGAACGCTGTACCACACAGTCGTGTTCCGTATGTGTGTGTGTGGAGATGGCTATTTCCCAGGAACGCTGTACCACACAGTTGTGTTCCGTGTGTGTGCGTGTGCGGAGATGTCTGTTTCCCAGGAACGCTCTACCACACAGTCGTGTTCCATGTGTGTGTGCGCGTGCGGAGTTGTCTGTTTCCCAGGAAAGCTGTACCACACAGTCGTGTTCCATGTGTGTGTGCGTGTGCGGAGATGTCTGTTTCCAAGGAACGCTGTACCACACAGTTGTGTTCTGAGTGTGTGTGTGGAGATGGCTGTTTTCCAGGAA
Organism: Chiloscyllium punctatum; assembly: GCF_047496795.1. Lineage (NCBI taxonomy): Eukaryota > Metazoa > Chordata > Chondrichthyes > Orectolobiformes > Hemiscylliidae > Chiloscyllium > Chiloscyllium punctatum. Next base: position 84,559 of record NW_027309838.1, on the reverse strand, counting down.
CGCTGTACCACACAGTCATGTTCCGTGTGTGTGTGTGTGCGGAAATGGCTGTTTCCTAGGAACGCTGTACCACACAGTCGGGTTCCGTGTGTGTGGGCGTGTGTGGAGATGGCTGTTTCCCAGGAACGCTGTACCACACAGTCGTGTTCCGTGTGTGTGTGTGTGTGCGCGGAGATAGCTGTTTCCCAGGAACGCTGTACCACACAGTCGTGTTCCGTGTGTGTGTGTGTGTGTGTGTGGAGATGTCTGTTTCCCAGGAACGCTGTACCACACAGTCGTGTTCCGTGTGTGTGTGTGTGCGGAGATGTCTGCTCCCCAGGAACGCTGTACCACACAGTCGTGTTCCGTGTGTGTGTGTGTACGGAGATGTCTGTTTCCCAGGAACACTGTACCACACAGTCGTGTTCCGTGAGTGTGCGCGTGTGCGGAGATGACTGTTTCCCAGGAACGCTGTACCACACAGTCGTGTTCTGTGTGTGTGTGCGGAGATGGCTGTTTCTCAGGAACACTGTACCACACGGTCGTGTTCCGCGTGTGTGTGTGTGTGCGGAGATGTCTGTTTCCCAGGTACGCTGTACTACACAGTCGGGTTCCGTGTGTGTGTGTGCGGAGATGGCTATTTCCCAGGAACGCTGAACCACACAGTCATGTTCCGTGTGTGTGTGTGTCTGTGCGGAGATGTCTGTTTCCCAGTAACTCTGTGCCGCACATTCGTGTTCCGTGTGTGTGTGCGGAGATGTCTGTTTCCCAGGAACGCTGTACCACGCAGTCGTGTTCCGTGTGTGTGTGCGGAGATAGCTGTTTCCCAGGAACGCTGTACCACACAGTCGTGTTCCGTGTGTGTGTGCGTGTGTGCGGAGATGTCTGTTTCCCAGGAACGCTGGTATACACAGTCGTGTTCCGTGTGAGTGTGCGGAGATGTCTGTTTCACAGGAACGCTGTAAAACACAGTTTTGTTCCGTGTGTGTGCGTGTGTGCGGAGATGGCTGTATCCCACGTACGCTGTACCACACAGTCGTGTTCTGTGTGTGTGCGTGTGCGGAGATGTCTGTTTCCCAGGAACGCTGTACCACACAGTCGTGTTCTGTGTGTGTGTGCGTGTGGGCGAAGATGTCTGTTTCCCACGAACGCTGTACCACACAGTCGTGTTCCGTGTGTGTGTGCGGAGATGGCTGTTTCCCAGGAACGCTGTACCACACAGTCGTGTTCCGTGGTGTGTGCGTTTGCGGAGATGGCTGTTTCCCAGGAACGCTGTACCACACAGTCGTGTTCCGTGTGTGTGTGTGTGCGGAGATGACTGTTTCCCAGTAACGCTATACCACACAGTTGTGTTCCATGTGTGTGTGCGTGTGGGGAGATGGCTGTTTCCCAGGAACGCTGTACCACACAGTCCTGTTCCGTGTGTGTGTGTGTGTGTGTGTGTGCGGAGATGTCTGTTTCCCAGGGACGCTGTACCACACAGTCGTGTTCCGTGTGTGTGTGTGTGCGGAGATGTCTGTTTGCCAGGAATGCTGTACCACACAGTCGTGTTCCGTGAGTGTGCGCGTGTGCAGAGATGACTGTTTCCCAGGAAAGCTGTACCACACAGTCGTGTTCCGTGTGTGTGTGTGTGTGTGCAGAGATCTCTGTTTCCCAGGAACGCTGTACCACACAGTCGTGTTCCGTGTGTGTCTGTGCATGTGCAGAGATGGCTGTGTACCAGGTACGCTGTACCACACAGTCGTATTCCGTGTGTGTCTGTGCGTGTGCGGAGATGTCTGTTTCCCAGGAACGCTGTGCCACACAGTCGTGTTCGGTGTGTGTGTGTGTGGAGATGGCTGTTTCCCAGGAACGCTGTACCACACAGTCGTGTTCCGTGTGTGTCTGTGCATGTGCAGAGATGGCTGTGTCCCAGGTACGCTGTACCACACAGTCGTGTTCTGTGTGTGTGTGTGGGGGGAGATGGCTGTTTCCCAGGTACACTGTACCACACAGTCGTGTTCCGTGTGTGTGCGTGTGTGCGGAGATGGCAGTTTCCCAGGAATGCTGTACCACACAGTCGTGTTCCGTGTGTGTGCACGGAGATGTCTGTTTCCCAGGAACGCTGTACCACACAGTCGTGTTCCGTGTGGGTCTGTGCATGTGCAGAGATGGCTGTGTCCCAGGTACGCTGTACCACACAGTCGTATTCCGTGTATGTCTGTGCGTGTGCGGAGATGTCTGTTTCCCAGGAACGCTGTACCACACAGTCGTGTTCGGTGTGTGTGTGTGTGGAGATGGCTGTTTCCCAGGAACGCTGTACCACACAGTCGTGTTCCGTGTGTGTGTGTGTGGAGATGGCTTTTTCCCAGGAACGCTGAACCACACAGTCGTGTTCCGTGTGTGTGTGTGTGTGTGCGGAGATGTCTGTTTCCCAGTAACTCTGTGCCGCACATTCGTGTTCCGTGTGTGTGTGCGGAGATGTGTGTTTCCCAGGAACGCTGTACCACACAGTCGTGTTCCGTGTGTGTGTGTGTGTGTGTGCGGTGATGTCTGTTTCCCAGGAACACTGTACCACACAGTCGTGTTCCATGTGTGTGTGGAGATGGCTGTTTCCCAGGAACGCTGTACCACACAGTCGTGTTCCGTGTGTGTGCGGAGATGGCTGTTTCCCAGGAATGCTGTACCACACAGTCGTGTTCCGTGTGTGCGTGCGTGTGCAGAGATATCTGTTCCCAGGAACGCTGCACCACACAGTCGTGTTCCGTGTGTGTGTGTGTGCGCGCGGAGATGGCTGTTTCCCAGGAACGCTGTACCACACATTCGTGTTCCGTCTGTGTGTGCGGAGATGGCTGTTTCCCAGGAACGCTGTACCACACAATCGTGTTATGTGTGTGTGTGTGTGTGTGTGTGTGTGCGTGTGTGTGTGTGTGCATGTGTGTGTGAGCGCGGAGCAGGCTGTTTCCTAGGAACGCTGTACCACGCAGTCATTTTCCATGCGTGTGTGCGGAAATGGCTGTTTCCCAGGAACGCTGTGCCACACAGTCGTGTTCCGTGTGTGTGTGCGTGTGTACGGAGATGTCTGTTTCCCAGGAACGCTGTACCACACAGTCGTGTTCCGTGTGTGTGTGCGGAGATGGCTGTTTCCCAGGAACGCTGTACCACACAGTCGTGTTACGTGTGTGTGTGTGTGTGTGCGCGCGGAGATGTCTGATTCCCAGGAACGCTGTACCACACAGTCGTATTCCGTGTGTGTGTGCGGAGATGTCTGTTTCCCAGGAACGCTGTACCACACAGTCGTGTTACGTGTGTGTGTGTGCGCGGGATGGCTGTTTCCCACGAACGCTGTACCACACAGTTGTGTTATGTGTGTGTGTGTGTGTGTGCGTGTGTGTGTGAGCGCGGAGCAGGCTGTTTCCCAGGAACGCTGTACCACAGTCGTGTTCCGTGTGTGTACGGAGATGGCTGTTTCCCAGGAACGCTGTACCACACAGTCGTGTTCCGTGTGTGTGCGTGTGTGCGGAGATGGCAGTTTCCCAGGAATGCTGTACCACACAGTCGTGTTCCGTGTGTGTGCACGGAGATGTCTGTTTCCCAGGAACGCTGTACCACACAGTCGTGTTCCGTGTGGGTCTGTGCATGTGCAGAGATGGCTGTGTCCCAGGTACGCTGTACCACACAGTCGTATTCCGTGTATGTCTGTGCGTGTGCGGAGATGTCTGTTTCCCAGGAACGCTGTACCACACAGTCGTGTTCGGTGTGTGTGTGTGTGGAGATGGCTGTTTCCCAGGAACGCTGTACCACACAGTCGTGTTCCGTGTGTGTGTGTGTGGAGATGGCTTTTTCCCAGGAACGCTGAACCACACAGTCGTGTTCCGTGTGTGTGTGTGTGTGTGCGGAGATGTCTGTTTCCCAGTAACTCTGTGCCGCACATTCGTGTTCCGTGTGTGTGTGCGGAGATGTGTGTTTCCCAGGAACGCTGTACCACACAGTCGTGTTCCGTGTGTGTGTGTGTGTGTGTGCGGTGATGTCTGTTTCCCAGGAACACTGTACCACACAGTCGTGTTCCATGTGTGTGTGGAGATGGCTGTTTCCCAGGAACGCTGTACCACACAGTCGTGTTCCGTGTGTGTGCGGAGATGGCTGTTTCCCAGGAATGCTGTACCACACAGTCGTGTTCCGTGTGTGCGTGCGTGTGCAGAGATATCTGTTCCCAGGAACGCTGCACCACACAGTCGTGTTCCGTGTGTGTGTGTGTGCGCGCGGAGATGGCTGTTTCCCAGGAACGCTGTACCACACATTCGTGTTCCGTCTGTGTGTGCGGAGATGGCTGTTTCACAGGAACGCTGTACCACACAATCGTGTTATGTGTGTGTGTGTGTGTGTGTGTGTGCGTGTGTGTGTGTGTGCATGTGTGTGTGAGCGCGGAGCAGGCTGTTTCCTAGGAACGCTGTACCACGCAGTCATTTTCCATGCGTGTGTGCGGAAATGGCTGTTTCCCAGGAACGCTGTGCCACACAGTCGTGTTCCGTGTGTGTGTGCGTGTGTACGGAGATGTCTGTTTCCCAGGAACGCTGTACCACACAGTCGTGTTCCGTGTGTGTGTGCGGAGATGGCTGTTTCCCAGGAACGCTGTACCACACAGTCGTGTTACGTGTGTGTGTGTGTGTGTGCGCGCGGAGATGTCTGATTCCCAGGAACGCTGTACCACACAGTCGTATTCCGTGTGTGTGTGCGGAGATGTCTGTTTCCCAGGAACGCTGTACCACACAGTCGTGTTACGTGTGTGTGTGTGCGCGGGATGGCTGTTTCCCACGAACGCTGTACCACACAGTTGTGTTATGTGTGTGTGTGTGTGTGTGCGTGTGTGTGTGAGCGCGGAGCAGGCTGTTTCCCAGGAACGCTGTACCACAGTCGTGTTCCGTGTGTGTACGGAGATGGCTGTTTCCCAGGAACGCTGTACCACACAGTCGTGTTCCGTGTGTGTGCGTGTGCGGAGATGTCTGTTTCCCAGGAACGCTGTACCACACAGTCGTGTTCCGTGTGTGTGGGCGTGTGTGGCGATGGCTGTTTCCCAGGAACGCTGTACCACACAGTCGTGTTATGTGTGTGTGTACGTGTGTGTGTGTGTGTGTGCATGTGTGTGTGTGTGTGTGTGTGCGGAGATGGTTGTATCCCAGGAATGCTGTACCACACAGTCGTGTTCCGTGTGTGTGCGCGGAGATGTCTGTTTCCCAGGAACGCTGTACCACACAGTCGTGTTCCGTGTGTGTCTGTGCATGTGCAGAGATGGCTGTGTCCCAGGTACGCTGTACCACACAGTCGTATTCCGTGTATGTCTGTGCATGTGCGGAGATGTCTGTTTCCCAGGAACACTGTACCACACAGTCGTGTTCGGTGTGTGTGTGTGTGGAGATGGCTGTTTCCCAGGAACGCTGTACCACACAGTCGTGTTCCGTGTGTGTGTGTGTGGAGATGGCTGTTTCCCAGGAACGCTGTACCACACAGTCGTGTTCCGTGTGTGTGTGTGTGTGTGTGTGCGGAGATGTCTGTTTCCCAGTAACTCTGTGCCGCACAGTCGTGTTCCGTGTGTGTGTGCGGAGATGTGTGTTTCCCAGGAACGCTGTACCACACAGTCGTGTTCCGTGTGTGCGGTGATGTCTGTTTCCCAGGAACACTGTACCACACAGTCGTGTTCCGTGTGTGTGTGTGTGTGTGCTGTGATGTCTGTTTCCCAGGAACGCTGTACCACACAGTCGTGTTCCGTGTGTGTGCATGTGTGCGGAGATGGCTGTTTCCCAGGAATGCTGTACCACACATTCGTGTTCCGTGTGTGTGCGCGGAGATGTCTGTTTCCCAGGAACGCTGTACCACACATTCGTGTTCCGTGTGTGCGTGCGTGTGCAGAGATATCTGTTCCCAGGAACGCTGCACCACACAGTCGTGTTCCGTGTGTGTGTGTGTGCGCGCGGAGATGGCTGTTTCCCAGGAACGCTGTACCACACATTCGTGTTCCGTGTGTGCGTGCGTGTGCAGAGATATCTGTTCCCAGGAACGCTGCACCACACATTCGTGTTCCGTGTCTGTGTGCGGAGATGGCTGTTTCCCAGGAACGCTGTACCACACAATCGTGTTATGTGTGTGTGTGTGTGTGTGTGTGTGCGTGTGTGTGTGTGTGCATGTGTGTGTTACTGCGGAGCAGGCTGTTTCCTAGGAACGCTGTACCACACAGTCATTTTCCATGCGTGTGTGCGGAAATGGCTGTTTCCCAGGAACGCTGTGCCACACAGTCGTGTTCCGTGTGTGTGTGCGTGTGTACGGAGATGTCTGTTTCCCAGGAACGCTGTACCACACAGTCGTGTTCCGTGTGTGTGTGCGGAGATGGCGGTTTCCCAGGAACGCTGTACCACACAGTCGTGTTACGTGTGTGTGTGTGTGTGTGCGCGGAGATGTCTGTTTCCCAGGAACGCTGTACCACACAGTCGTATTCCGTGTGTGTGTGCGGAGATGTCTGTTTCCCAGGAACGCTGTACCACACAGTCGTGTTACGTGTGTGTGTGTGCGTATGTGTGTGAGCGCGGAGCAGGCTGTTTCCCAGGAACGCTGTACCACATTCGTGTTCCGTGTGTGTACGGAGATGGCTGTTTCCCAGGAACGCTGTACCACACAGTCGGGTTCTGTGTGTGTGTGTGTGCGGAGATGTCTGTTTCCCAGGAACGCTGTACCACACAGTCGGGTTCCATGTGTGTGGGCGTGTGTGGCGATGGCTGTTTCCCAGGAACGCTGTACCACACAGTCGTGTTATGTGTGTGTGTATGTGTGTGTGTACGTGTGTGTGTGCGTGTGCGTGTGCGTGTGTGTGTGTGTGTGTGTGTGCGGAGATGGTTGTATCCCAGGAACGCTGTACCGCACAGTTGTGTCCCGTGTGTGTGTGTGTGCGGAGATGTCTGCTACCCAGGAACGCTGTACCACACAGTCGGGTTCCATGTGTGTGTGCGTGTGTGGCGATGGCTGTTTCCCAGGAACGCTGTACCACACAGTCGTGTTATGTGTGTGTGTATGTGTGTGTGTACGTGTGTGTGTGTGTGTGCGTGTGTGTGTGTGTGTGTGTGTGTGTGTGTGTGTGTGTGCGGAGATGGTTGTATCCCAGGAACGCTGTACCGCACAGTTGTGTCCCGTGTGTGTGTGTGTGCGGAGATGTCTGCTACCCAGGAACGCTGTACCACACAGTCGTGTTCCGTGTGTGTGCGTGTGTGCGGTGATGTCTGTTTCCCAGGAACGCTGTACCACACAGTCGTGTTCCGTGTGTGTCTGTGCGTGTGCGGAGATGTCTGTTTCCCAGGAACGCTGTACCACACAGTCGTGTTCCGTATGTGTGTGTGTGGAGATGGCTATTTCCCAGGAACGCTGTACCACACAGTTGTGTTCCGTGTGTGTGCGTGTGCGGAGATGTCTGTTTCCCAGGAACGCTCTACCACACAGTCGTGTTCCATGTGTGTGTGCGCGTGCGGAGTTGTCTGTTTCCCAGGAAAGCTGTACCACACAGTCGTGTTCCATGTGTGTGTGCGTGTGCGGAGATGTCTGTTTCCCAGGAACGCTGTACCACACAGTTGTGTTCTGAGTGTGTGTGCGGAGATGTCTGTTGCCCAGGAACGCTGTACCACACAGTCGTGTTCCGTGTGTGTGTGCGGAGATGGCTGTTTTCCAGGAACGCTGTACCACACAGTCGTGTTCCGTTTGTGTGTGTGTGCGGAAATGGCTGTTTCCTAGGAACGCTGTACCACACAGTCGGGTTCCGTGCGTGTGGGCGTGTGTGGAGATGGCTGTTTCCCAGGAACGCTGTACCACACAGTCGTGTTCCGTGTGTGTGTGTGTGTGCGCGGAGATAGCTGTTTCCCAGGAACGCTGTACCACACAGTCGTGTTCCGTGTGTGTGTGTGTGTGTGTGTGGAGATGTCTGTTTCCCAGGAACGCTGTACCACACAGTCGTGTTCCGTGTGTGTGTGTGTGTGTGGTGATGTCTGCTACCCAGGAACGCTGTACCACACAGTCGTGTTCCGTGTGTGTGTGTGTACGGAGATGTCTGTTTCCCAGGAACACTGTACCACACAGTCGTGTTCCGTGAGTGTGTGCGTGTGCGGAGATGACTGTTTCCCAGGAACGCTGTACCACACAGTCGTGTTCTGTGTGTGTGTGCGGAGATGGCTGTTTCTCAGGAACACTGTACCACACGGTCGTGTTCCGCGTGTGTGTGTGCGCGGAGATGTCTGTTTCCCAGGTACGCTGTACTACACAGTCGGGTTCCGTGTGTGTGTGTGTGCGGAGATGGCTATTTCCCAGGAACGCTGTACCACACAGTCGTATTCCGTGTATGTGTGTGTGGAGATGGCTGTTTCCCAGGAACGCTGTACCACACAGTTGTGTTCCGTGTGTGTGTGCGTGTGCGGAGATGTCTGTTTCCCAGGAACGCTGTACCGCACAGTTGTGTCCCGTGTGTGTGTGTGTGCGGAGATGTCTGCTACCCAGGAACGCTGTACCACACAGTCGTGTTCCGTGTGTGTGTGTGTGGAGATGGCTGTTTCCCAGGAACGCTGTACCACACAGGTGTGTTCCGTGTGTGTGTGTGTGTGTGCGGAGATGGTTGTATCCCAGGAACGCTGTACCGCACAGTTGTGTCCCGTGTGTGTGTGTGTGCGGAGATGTCTGCTACCCAGGAACGCTGTACCACACAGTCGTGTTCCGTGTGTGTGCGTGTGTGCGGTGATGTCTGTTTCCCAGGAACGCTGTACCACACAGTCGTGTTCCGTGTGTGTCTGTGCGTGTGCGGAGATGTCTGTTTCCCAGGAACGCTGTACCACACAGTCGTGTTCCGTATGTGTGTGTGTGGAGATGGCTATTTCCCAGGAACGCTGTACCACACAGTTGTGTTCCGTGTGTGTGCGTGTGCGGAGATGTCTGTTTCCCAGGAACGCTCTACCACACAGTCGTGTTCCATGTGTGTGTGCGCGTGCGGAGTTGTCTGTTTCCCAGGAAAGCTGTACCACACAGTCGTGTTCCATGTGTGTGTGCGTGTGCGGAGATGTCTGTTTCCCAGGAACGCTGTACCACACAGTTGTGTTCTGAGTGTGTGTGTGGAGATGGCTGTTTTCCAGGAACGCTGTACCACACAGTCATGTTCCGTGTGTGTGTGTGTGCGGAAATGGCTGTTTCCTAGGAACGCTGTACCACACAGTCGGGTTCCGTGTGTGTGGGCGTGTGTGGAGATGGCTGTTTCCCAGGAACGCTGTACCACACAGTCGTGTTCCGTGTGTGTGTGTGTGTGCGCGGAGATAGCTGTTTCCCAGGAACGCTGTACCACACAGTCGTGTTCCGTGTGTGTGTGTGTGTGTGTGTGGAGATGTCTGTTTCCCAGGAACGCTGTACCACACAGTCGTGTTCCGTGTGTGTGTGTGTGCGGAGATGTCTGCTCCCCAGGAACGCTGTACCACACAGTCGTGTTCCGTGTGTGTGTGTGTACGGAGATGTCTGTTTCCCAGGAACACTGTACCACACAGTCGTGTTCCGTGAGTGTGCGCGTGTGCGGAGATGACTGTTTCCCAGGAACGCTGTACCACACAGTCGTGTTCTGTGTGTGTGTGCGGAGATGGCTGTTTCTCAGGAACACTGTACCACACGGTCGTGTTCCGCGTGTGTGTGTGTGTGCGGAGATGTCTGTTTCCCAGGTACGCTGTACTACACAGTCGGGTTCCGTGTGTGTGTGTGCGGAGATGGCTATTTCCCAGGAACGCTGTACCACACAGTCGTGTTCCGTGTGTGTCTGTGCATGTGCAGAGATGGCTGTGTCCCAGGTACGCTGTACCACACAGTCGTATTCCGTGTGTGTCTGTGCGTGTGCGGAGATGTCTGTTTCCCAGGAACGCTGTACCACACAGTCGTGTTCCGTGTGTGTGTGTGTGGAGATGGCTGTTTCCCAGGAACGCTGTACCACACAGTTGTGTTCCGTGTGTGTGTGCGTGTGCGGAGATGTCTGTTTCCCAGGAACGCTCTACCACACAGTCGTGTTCCATGTGTGTGTGCGTGTGCGGAGATGTCTGTTTCCCAGGAAAGCTGTACCACACAGTCGTGTTCCATGTGTGTGTGCGTGTGCGGAGATGTCTGTTTCCCAGGAACGCTGTACCACACAGTTGTGTTCTGTGTGTGTGTGCGGAGATGGCTGTTTTCCAGGAACGCTGTACCACACAGTCGGGTTCCGTGTGTGTGGGCGTGTGTGGAGTTGGCTGTTTCCCAGGAATGCTGTACCACACAGTTGTGTTCTGTGTGTGTGTGCGGAGATGTCTGTTGCCCAGGAACGCTGTACCACACAGTCGTGTTCCGTGTGTGTCTGTGTGTGTGCGGAGATATCTGTTTCCCAGGTACGCTGTACCACACATTCGTGTTCCGTGTGTGTGTGCGTGTGTGTGTGTGTGTGTGTGCACGGAGATAGCTGTTTCCCAGGAACGCTGTACCACACAGTCGTGTTCCGTGTGTGTGTGTGTGCGTGCGTGTGTGTGCGGAGATGTCTGTTTCCCAGGAACGCTGTATCAGACAGTCGTGTTCTGTGTGTTTGTGCGTGTGTGTGGGGAGATGGCTGTTTCCCAGGAACACTGTACCACACAGTCGTGTTCCGTGTGTGTGTGTGGAGATGGCTGTTTCCCAGGATCGCTGTACCACACAGTCGTGTTCCGTGTGTGTGTGTGTGTGTGTGTGTGTGTGCGGAGATAGCTGTTTCCCAGGAACGCTGTACCACACCGCCGTGTTCCATGTGTGTGTGCGGAGATGTCTGTTTCGCAGGAACGCTGTACCATACAGTCGTGTTCCGTGTGTGTGTGCGTGTGTGCGGAGATGTCTGTTTCCCAGGAACGCTGTACCATACAGTCGTGTTCCGTGTGTGTGTGCGTGTGTGCGGAGATGGCTGTTTCTCAGGAACACTGTACCACACAGTCGTGTTCCGTGTGTGTGTGTGTTTGTGTGCGGAGATGGCTGTTTCCCAGGAACACTGTACCACACAGCCACACAGTCGTGTTCCGTGTGTGTGTGTGTGTGTGTGTGTGCGGAGATAGCTGTTTCCCAGGAACGCTGTACCACACAGCCACACAGTCGTGTTCCGTGTGTGTGTGTGTGTGTGTGTGTGCAGAGATAGCTGTTTCCCAGGAACGCTGTACCACACAGCCGTGTTCCGTGTGTGTGTGCGGAGATAGCTGTTTCCCAGGAACGCTGTACCACACAGTCGTGTTCCGTGTGTGTGTGCGTGTGTGCGGAGATGTCTGTTTCCCAGGAACGCTGGTATACACAGTCGTGTTCCGTGTGAGTGTGCGGAGATGTCTGTTTCACAGGAACGCTGTACAACACAGTTTTGTTCCGTGTGTGTGTGTGTGTGCGCGGAGATGGCTGTATCCCACCTACGCTGTACCACACAGTCGTGTTCTGTGTGTGTGCGTGTGCGGAGATGTCTGTTTCCCAGGAACGCTGTACCACACAGTCGTGTTCCGTGTGTGTGCCTGTGTGCGGAGATAGCTGTTTCCCAGGAATGCTGTACCGCACAGTCGTATTTCGTTTGTGTGTGTGTGTGCGCGCGAAGATGTCTGTTTCCCAGGAACGCTGTATCACACAGTCGTGTTCCGTGTGTGTGTGTGTGTGTGTGTGTGTATGTGCGTGGAGATAGCTGTTTCCCAGGAACGCTGTACCACACAGTCGTGTTCCGTGTGTGTGTGCGTGTGGGGAGATGGCTGTTTCCCAGGAACGCTGTACCGCACAGTCGTGTTCCGTGTGTGTGTGTTTGTGTATGTGCGCGGAGATAGCTGTTTCCCAGGAACGCTGTACCACACAGTCGTGTTCCGTGTGTGTGTGCGTGTGGGGAGATGGCTGTTTCCCAGGAACGCTGTACCACACAGTCGTGTTCCGTGTGTGTGTGTGGAGATGGCTGTTACCCAGGAACCTTCTACCACACAGTTTTGTTCCGTGTGTGTGTGTGTGTGCGGAGATGGCTGTTTCCCAGGAACGCTGTACCACACAGTCGTGTTCCGTGAGTGTGTGCGGAGATGGCTGCTTCCCAGGAACGCTGTACCACACAGTCGTGTTCTGTGTGTGTGTGCGGAGATGTCTGTTTCCCAGGAACGCTGTACCACACAGTCGTGTTCTGTGTGTGTGTGCGTGTGGGCGAAGATGTCTGTTTCCCTGGAACGCTGTACCACACAGTCGTGTTCCGTGTGTGTGTGCGGAGATGGCTGTTTCCCAGGAACGCTGTACCACACAGTCGTGTTCCGCGTGTGTGTGCGGAGATGGCTGTTTCCCAGGAATGCTGGACCACACAGTCGTGTTCCGTGTGTGTGTGTGTGGGTGGGTGTGCACGGAGTTGGCTGTTTCCCAGGAACACTGTACCACACAGTCGTGTTCCGTGTGTGTGTGTGTGTGGGGAAATGGCTGTTTCCCAGGAACACTGTACCACACAGTCGTGTTCCGTGTGTGTGTGTGTGTGTGCGGAGATAGCTGTTTCCCAGGAACGCTGTACCACACAGCCGTGTTCCGTGTGTGTGTGCGGAGATGTCTGTTTCCCAGGAACGCTGTACCATGCAGTCGTGTTCCGTGTGTGTGTGCGGAGATAGCTGTTTCCCAGCAACGCTGTACCACACAGTCGTGTTCCGTGTGTGTGTGCATGTGTGCGGAGATGTCTGTTTCCCAGGAACGCTGGTATACACAGTCGTGTTCCGTGTGAGTGTGCGGAGATGTCTGTTTCACAGGAACGCTGTACAACAGCTTTGTTCCGTGTGTGTGCGTGTGTGCGGAGATGGCTGTATCCCACGTACGCTGTACCACACAGTCGTGTTCTGTGTGTGTGCGTGTGCGGAGATGTCTGTTTCCCAGGAACGCTGTACCACACAGTCGTGTTCCGTGTGTGTGCCTGTGTGCGGAGATAGCTGTTTCCCAGGAATGCTGTACCGCACAGTCGTATTTCGTTTGTGTGTGTGTGTGCGCGCGAAGATGTCTGTTTCCCAGGAACGCTGTATTACACAGTCGTGTTCCGTGTGTGTGTGTGTGTGTGTGTGTGTGTATGTGCGCGGAGATAGCTGTTTCCCAGGAACGCTGTACCACACAGTCGTGTTCCGTGTGTGTGTGCGTGTGGGGAGATGGCTGTTTCCCAGGAACGCTGTACCGCACAGTCGTGTTCCGTGTGTGTGTGTTTGTGTATGTGCGCGGAGATAGCTGTTTCCCAGGAACGCTGTACCACACAGTCGTGTTCCGTGTGTGTGTGCGTGTGGGGAGATGGCTGTTTCCCAGGAACGCTGTACCACACAGTCGTGTTCCGTGTGTGTGTGTGGAGATGGCTGTTACCCAGGAACCTTGTACCACACAGTTTTGTTCCGTGTGTGTGTGTGTGTGCGGAGATGGCTGTTTCCCAGGAATGCTGTACCACACAGTCGTGTTCTGTGTGTGTGTGCGGAGATGTCTGTTTCCCAGGAACGCTGTACCACACAGTCGTGTTCTGTGTGTGTGTGCGTGTGCGCGAAGATGTCTGTTTCCCTGGAACGCTGTACCACACAGTCGTGTTCCGCGTGTGTGTGCGGAGATGGCTGTTTCCCAGGAATGCTGTACCACACAGTCGTGTTCCACGTGTGTGTGCGGAGATGTCTGTTTCCCAGGAACGCTGTACCACACAGTCGTGTTCTGTGTGTGTGTGCGTGTGCGCGAAGATGTCTGTTTCCCTGGAACGCTGTACCACACAGTCGTGTTCCGTGTGTGTGCGCGGAGATGGCTGCTTCCCAGGAACGCTGTACCACACAGTCGTGTTCTGTGTGTGTGTGCGGAGATGTCTGTTTCCCAGGAACGCTGTACCACACAGTCGTGTTCTGTGTGTGTGTGCGTGTGGGCGAAGATGTCTGTTTCCCTGGAACGCTGTACCACACAGTCGTGTTCCGTGTGTGTGTGCGGAGATGGCTGTTTCCCAGGAACGCTGTACCACACAGTCGTGTTCCGCGTGTGTGTGCGGAGATGGCTGTTTCCCAGGAATGCTGGACCACACAGTCGTGTTCCGTGTGTGTGTGTGTGGGTGGGTGTGCACGGAGTTGGCTGTTTCCCAGGAACACTGTACCACACAGTCGTGTTCCGTGTGTGTGTGTGTGTGGGGAGATGGCTGTTTCCCAGGAACACTGTACCACACAGTCGTGTTCCGTGTGTGTGTGTGTGTGTGTGGAGATAGCTGTTTCCCAGGAACGCTGTACCACACAGCCGTGTTCCGTGTGTGTGTGCGGAGATGTCTGTTTCCCAGGAACGCTGTACCATGCAGTCGTGTTCCGTGTGTGTGTGCGGAGATAGCTGTTTCCCAGCAACGCTGTACCACACAGTCGTGTTCCGTGTGTGTGTGCGTGTGTGCGGAGATGTCTGTTTCCCAGGAACGCTGGTATACACAGTCGTGTTCCGTGTGAGTGTGCGGAGATGTCTGTTTCACAGGAACGCTGTACAACAGCTTTGTTCCGTGTGTGTGCGTGTGTGCGGAGATGGCTGTATCCCACGTACGCTGTACCACACAGTCGTGTTCTGTGTGTGTGCGTGTGCGGAGATGTCTGTTTCCCAGGAACGCTGTACCACACAGTCGTGTTCCGTGTGTGTGCCTGTGTGCGGAGATAGCTGTTTCCCAGGAATGCTGTACCGCACAGTCGTATTTCGTTTGTGTGTGTGTGTGCGCGCGAAGATGTCTGTTTCCCAGGAACGCTGTATTATACAGTCGTGTTCCGTGTGTGTGTGTGTGTGTGTGTGTGTGTATGTGCGCGGAGATAGCTGTTTCCCAGGAACGCTGTACCACACAGTCGTGTTCCGTGTGTGTGTGCGTGTGGGGAGATGGCTGTTTCCCAGGAACGCTGTACCGCACAGTCGTGTTCCGTGTGTGTGTGTTTGTGTATGTGCGCGGAGATAGCTGTTTCCCAGGAACGCTGTACCACACAGTCGTGTTCCGTGTGTGTGTGCGTGTGGGGAGATGGCTGTTTCCCAGGAACGCTGTACCACACAGTCGTGTTCCGTGTGTGTGTGTGGAGATGGCTGTTACCCAGGAACCTTGTACCACACAGTTTTGTTCCGTGTGTGTGTGTGTGTGCGGAGATGGCTGTTTCCCAGGAATGCTGTACCACACAGTCGTGTTCTGTGTGTGTGTGCGGAGATGTCTGTTTCCCAGGAACGCTGTACCACACAGTCGTGTTCTGTGTGTGTGTGCGTGTGCGCGAAGATGTCTGTTTCCCTGGAACGCTGTACCACACAGTCGTGTTCCGTGTGTGTGCGCGGAGATGGCTGTTTCCCAGGAACGCTGTACCACACAGTCGTGTTCCGCGTGTGTGTGCGGAGATGGCTGTTTCCCAGGAATGCTGTACCACACAGTCGTGTTCCGTGTGTCTGTGTGTGGGTGGGTGTGCGCGGAGTTGGCTGTTTCCCAGGAACACTGTACCACACAGTCGTGTTCCGTGTGTGTGTGTGGGGGGAGATGGCTGTTTCCCAGGAACACTGTACCACACAGTCGTGTTCCGCGTGTGTGCGTGTGTGCGGAGATGTCTGTTTCCCAGGAATGCTGTACCACACAGTCGTGTTCCGTGTGCGTGTGTGGAGATGGCTGTTTCCCAGGAATGCTGTACCACACAGTCGTGTTCCGTGTGTGTGTGTGTGTGTGTTTGTGTGTGCGTGTGCGGAGATGGCTGTTTCCCAGGAACGCTGTACCACACAGTCGTGTTCCGAGTGTGTGTGTGTGTGTGCGGAGATGTCTGTTTCCCAGGAACGCTGTACCACACAGTCTTGTTCCGTGAGTGTGCGCGTGTGCGGAGATGACTGTTTCCCAGGAACGCTGTACCACACAGTCGTGTTCTGTGTATGTGTGTGTGAGCGTGGAGCAGGCTGGTTCCCAGGATCGCTGTACCACATAGTCATGTTCCATGTGTGTGTGCGGAGATGGCTGTTTCCCAGGAACGCTGTACCACAGTCGTGTTCCGTGTGTGTGTGTGTGTGTGTGTGCGCAGAGATGGCTGTTTCCCAGGACCGCTGTACCACACAGTCGTGTTCCGTGTGTGTGTGTGTGTGTGTGTGTGTGTGCGCGTGTGTGTGTGTGTGGAGATGGCTGTTTTGCAGGAACGCTGTACCACACAGTCGTGTTCCGTGTGTGTCTGTGCATGTGTGCGGAGATGGCTGTTTCCCACGAATGCTATACCACGCAGTCATGTTCCGTGTGTGTGTGTGTGTGTGTGTGTGTGTGTGTGGGGAGATGGCTGTTTCCCAGGAACGCTGTACCGCACAGTCGTGTTCCATGTGTGTGTGCGGAGATGGCTGTTTCCCAGGAATGCTGTACCACACAGTCGTGTTCCGTGTGTGTGTGCGGAGATGACTGTTTCCCAGGAACGCTGTACCACACAGTTGTGTTCCATGTGTGTGTGCGCAGATGTCTGTTTCCCAGGAACGCTGTACCACACAGTCGTGTTCCGTGTGTGTGTGTGTGTGTGTGTGTGTGCGGAGATGGCTGTTTCCCAGGAACGCAGTACCACACAGTCGTGTTCCGTGTGTGTGTGTGTGTGTGTGTGTGTGTGTGCGGAGATGGCTGTTTCCCAGGAACGCAGTACCACACAGTCGTGTTCCGTGTGTGTGTGTGTGTGTGTGTGTGCGCGGAGATGGCTGTTTCCCAGGAACGCAGTACCACACAGTCGTGTTCCGTGTGTGTGTGTGTGTGTGTGTGTGTGTGTGCGGAGATGGCTGTTTCCCAGGAACACTGTACCACACAGTCGTGTTCCGTGTGTGTCTGTGCGCGTGCGGAGATGGCTGTTTCCCAGGAACGCTGTACCACACAGTCGTGTTCCGTGTGTGTGTGTGTGTGTGTGTGTGTGTGTGTGTGCGGAGATGTCTGTTTCACAGGAACGCTGTACCACACAGTCGTGTTCCGTGTGTGTGCGTGTGTGCGGAGGTGTCTGTTTCCCAGGAATGCTGTACCACACATTCGTGTTCCGTGTGTGTGCGTGTGTGCAGAGGTGTCTGTTTCCCAGGAATGCTGTACCACACAGTCGTGTTCCGCGTGTGTACGCGGAGATGTCTGTTCCCAGGAACGCTGTACCACACAGTTGTGTTCCGTGTGTGTGCGTGTGCGGAGATGGCTGTTTCCCAGGAATGCTGTACCACATAGTCGTGTTCCGTGTGTGCGTGTGGAGATGGCTGTTCCCCAGGAACACTGTACCACACAGTCGTGTTCTGCGTGTGTGTGTGTGTGTGTGTGCTGAGATAGCTGTTTCCCAGGAACGCTGTACCACACAGTCGTGTTCCGTGTGTGTGCGCGGAGATGTCTGTTTCCCAGGAACGCTGTATCAGACAGTCGGGTTCTGTGTGTTTGTGTGTGTGTGTGGGGAGATGGCTGTTTCCCAGGAACACTGTACCACACAGTCGTGTTCCGTGTGTGTGTGTGTGGGGAGATGGCTGTTTCCCAGGAACACTGCACCACACAGTCGTGTTCCGTGTGTGTGTGTGTGTGTGTGTGCGGAGATAGCTGTTTCCCAGGAACGCTGTACCACACAGCCGTGTTCCGTGTGTGTGTGCGGAGATGTCTGTTTCCCAGGAACGCTGTACCACGCAGTCGTGTTCCGTGTGTGTGTGCGGAGATAGCTGTTTCCCAGGAACGCTGTACCACACAGTCGTGTTCCGTGTGTGTGTGCGTGTGTGCGGAGATGTCTGTTTCCCAGGAACGCTGGTATACACAGTCGTGTTCCGTGTGAGTGTGCGGAGATGTCTGTTTCACAGGAACGCTGTACAACACAGTTTTGTTCCGTGTGTGTGCGTGTGTGCGGAGATGGCTGTATCCCACGTACGCTGTACCACACAGTCGTGTTCTGTGTGTGTGCGTATGCGGAGATGTCTGTTTCCCAGGAACGCTGTACCACACAGTCGTGTTCCGTGTGTGTGCCTGTGTGCGGAGATATCTGTTTCCCAGGAATGCTGTACCGCACAGTCGTATTTCGTTTGTGTGTGTGTGTGCGCGCGAAGATGTCTGTTTCCCAGGAACGCTGTATCACACAGTCGTGTTCCGTGTGTGTGTGTGTGTGTGTGTGTGTGTGTGTATGTGCGCGGAGATAGCTGTTTCCCAGGAACGCTGTACCACACAGTCGTGTTCCGTGTGTGTGTACGTGTGGGGAGATGGCTGTTTCCCAGGAACGCTGTACCGCACAGTCGTGTTCCGTGTGTGTGTGTGCGGAGATGGCTGTTACCCAGGAACCTTGTACCACACAGTCGTGTTCCGTGTGCGTGTACGTGTGGGGAGATGGCTGTTTCCCAGGAACGCTGTACCACACAGTCGTGTTCCGTGAGTGTGTGCGGAGAAGGCTGCTTCCCAGGAACGCTGTACTACACAGTCGTGTTCCATGTGTGTGTGCGGAGATGGCTGTTTCCCAGGAACGCTGTACCACACAGTCGTGTTCCGCGTGTGTGTGCGGAGATGGCTGTAACCCAGGAATGCTGTAACACACAGTCGTGTTCTGTGTGTGTGTGTGTGTGTGTGGAGATGTCTGTTTCCCAGGAACGCTGTACCACACAGTCGTGTTCTGTGTGTGTGTGCATGTGGGCGAAGATGTCTGTTTCCCAGGAACGCTGTACCACACAGTCGTGTTCCGTGTGTGTGTGCGGAGATGGCTGTTTCCCAGGAACGCTGTACCACACAGTCGTGTTCCGCGTGTGTGTGCGGAGATCGCTGTTTACCAGGAATGCTGTACCACACAGTCGTGTTCCGTGTGTGTGTGTGTGTGTGTGTGTGTGTGTGTGTGTGTGTGCGGAGATGGCTGTTTCCCAGGAACGCTGTACCACACAGTCGTGTTCCGTGGTGTGTGCGTTTGCGGAGATGGCTGTTTCCCAGGAACGCTGTACCACACAGTCGTGTTCCGTGTGTGTGTGTGTGCGGAGACGACTGTTTCCCAGTAACGCTATACCACACAGTCGTGTTCCATGTGTGTGTGCGTGTGTGGAGATGGCTGTTTCCCAGGAACGCTGTACCACACAGTCCTGTTCCGTGTGTGTGTGTGTGTGTGTGTGCGGAGATGTCTGTTTCCCAGGGACGCTGTACCACACAGTCGTGTTCCGTGTGTGTGTGTGTGTGTGTGCGGAGATGTCTGTTTCCCAGGGACGCTGTACCACACAGTCGTGTTCCGTGTGTGTGTGTGTGTGTGTGTGCGGAGATGTCTGTTTCCCAGGGACGCTGTACCACACAGTCGTGTTCCGTGTGTGTGTGTGGAGATGTCTGTTTGCTAGGAACGCTGTACCACAAAGTCATGTTCCGTGTGTGTGCGCATGTGGACAGATGGCTGTTTCCCAGGAACGCTGTACCACACAGTCGTGTTCCCTGTGTGTGTGTGTGTGTGTATGTGTGTGTGTATGTGCGCGGAGATGGCTGTTTCCCAGGTACGCTGTACCACACAGTCGTGTTCCGTGTGTGTGTGCGTGTGGGGAGATGTCTGTTTCCCAGGAACGCTGTACCACACAGTTGTGTTCCGTGTGTGTGTGTGTGTGTGGAGATGTCTTTTTCCCAGGAACACTGTACCACACAGTCGTGTTCCATGTGTGTGTGCGTGTGCGGAGATGTATGTTTCCCAGGAATGCTCTACCACACAGTCGTGTTCCATGTGTGTGTGCGTGTGTGGAGATGTCTTTTTCCCAGGAACGCTGTACCACACAGTCGTGTTCCATGTGTGTGTGCGTGTGTGGAGATGTTTGTTTCCCAGGAACGCTGTCCCACACAGTTTTGATCCGTGTGTGTGTGTGTGTGTGTGTGTGTGCGGAGATGGCAGTTTCCCAGGAACGCTGTACCACACAGTCGTGTTCCGTGTGTGTGTGTGTGTGTGTGTGTGTGTGAGCGGAGATGGCTGTTTCCCAGGAACACTGTACCATACAGTCGTGTTCTGTGTGTGTGCGCGTGTGGGCGAAGATGTCTGTTTCCCAGGAACGCTGTACCACACAGTCGTGTTCCGTGTGTGTGCGTGTGTGTGCGGAGATGTCTGTTTCCCAGGAACGCTGTACCACAGAGTCGTGTTCCGTGTGTGTGTGTATGTGTGTGTGTGTGTGTGTGTGTGTGTGTGTGTATGTGCGCTGAGATGACTGTTTCCCAGGAACCCTGTACCACACAGTCGTGTTCTGTGTGTGTGTGCGTGTGGGGAGATGGCTGTTATCCAGGAACGCTGTACCACACAATCGTTTTCCGTGTGTGTGTGCGGAGATGGCTGTTACCCAGGAACCTTGTACAACACAGTTGTGTTCCGAGTGTGTGTGTGTGTGTGTGTGGAGATGGCTGTTTCCCAGGAATGCTGTACCACACAGTCATGTTCCGTGTGTGTGTGTGTGTGTATGGGGAGATGGCTGTTTCCCAGGAACGCTGTACCACACAGTCGTGTTCCGTGTGTGTGTGCGGAGATTGCTGTTTCCCAGGAATGCTGTACCACACAGTCGTGTTCCGTGTGTGTGTGTGTGTGTGTGTGTGTGTGTGTGTGTGTGTGTGTGCGGAGATGACTGTTTCCCAGGAACGCTGTATCACACAGTCGTGTTCCGTGTGTGTGCGCGGAGATGGCTGTTTCCCAGGATCGCTGTACCACACAGTCGTGTTCCGTGTGTGTGTGTGTGTGCGGAGACGACTGTTTCCCAGTAACGCTATACCACACAGTCGTGTTCCGTGGGTGTGTGCGTGTTGGGAGATGGCTGTTTCCCAGGAACGCTGTACCACACAGTCCTGTTCCGTGTGTTTGTGTGTGTGCGGAGATGTCTGTTTCCCAGGAGCACTGTACCACACAGTCGTGTTTTGTGTGTGTTTGTGTGTGGAGATGGCTGTTTCCCAGGAACGCTGTACCACACAGTCGTGTTCTGTGTGTGTGTGTGGGGGGAGATGTCTGTTTCCCAGAACGCTGTACCACACAGTCGTGTTCCACGTGTGTGTGTGTGCGCGCGGAGATATCTGTTTCCCAGGAACGCTGTACCACACAGTCGTGTTCTGTGTGTGTGTGTGTGTTTCCCAGGAATGCTGTATCACTCTGTCGTGTTGCGTGTGTGTGTGTGAGACTGTGTGTGTGCGTGGAGATGTCTGTTTCCCAGGAACGCTGTACCACACAGTCGTGTTCCCTGTGTGTGTGTGTGTGTATGTTCGCGGAGATGGCTGTTTCCCAGGTACGCTGTACCACACAGTCGTATTCCGTGTGTGTCTGTGCGTGTGGGGAGATGTCTGTTTCCCAGGAATGCTGTACCACACAGTCGTGTTCCGTGTGTGTATTCGTGTGGGGAGATGTCTGTTTCCCAGGAACGCTGTACCACACAGTCGTGTTCCGTGTGTGTGTGTGTGTGTGGAGATGTCTTTTTCCAAGGAACGCTGTACCACACAGTCGTGTTCCGTGTGTGTGTGTGTGTGCGCGGAGATGTCTGTTTCCCAGGAACGCTGTACCACACAGTGGTGTTCCGTGTGTGTGTGTGCGCGGAGATGGCTGTTTCCCAGGAACGCTGTACCACACAGTCGTGTTCCGTGTGTGTGTGTGTGTGTGAGTGCGGAGATGTCTGTTTCCCAGGAACGCTGTACCACACAGTCGTGTTCTGTGTGTGTGTGTGTGGGTGGGTGTGCGCGGAGTTGGCTGTTTCCCAGGAACACTGTACCACACAGTTGTGTTCTGTGTGTGTGCGCGGAGATGTCTGTTTCCCAGGAACGCTGTACCACACAGTTGTGTTCTGTGTGTGCGTGCGTGTGCAGAGATGTCTGTTCCCAGGAACGCTGTACCACACAGTCGTGTTCCGTGTGTGTGCGTGTGCGGAGATGGCAGTTTACCAGGAATGCTGTACCACACAGTCGTGTTCCGTGTGTGTGTGTGTGCGTGTGTGGAGATGTCTGTTTCCCAGGAACACTGTGACACACAGTCATGTTCCGTGAGTTTGCGCGTGTGCGGAGATGACTGTTTCCCAGGAATGCTGTACCACACAGTCGTGTTCTGTGTGTGTGTGTGTGAGCGTGGAGCAGGCTGGTTCCCAGGAACGCTGTACCACATAGTCGTGTTCCATGTGTGTGTGCGGAGATGGCTGTTTCCCAGGAACGCTGTACCACAGTCGTGTTCCGTGTGTGTGTGTGCGTGTGTGTGTGTGCGCGGAGATGGCTGTTTCCCAGGAACGCTGTACCACACAGTCGTGTTCCATGTTTGTGTGCGTATGCGGAGATGGCTGTTTTGCAGGAACGCTGTACCACACAGTCGTGTTCCGTGTGTGTCTGTGCGTGTGTGCGGAGATGGCTGTTTCCCACGAATGCTATACCACACAGTCGTGTTCCATGTGTGTGTGTGTGTGGGGGGGCAGATGGCTGTTTCCCAGGAACGCTGTACCACACAGTCGTGTTCCATGTGTGTGTGCGTGTGTGGAGATGTTTGTTTCCCAGGAACGCTGTCCCACACAGTTTTGATCCGTGTGTGTGTGTGTGTGTGTGTGTGTGCGGAGATGGCAGTTTCCCAGGAACGCTGTACCACACAGTCGTGTTCCGTGTGTGTGTGTGTGTGTGTGTGTGTGTGAGCGGAGATGGCTGTTTCCCAGGAACACTGTACCATACAGTCGTGTTCTGTGTGTGTGCGCGTGTGGGCGAAGATGTCTGTTTCCCAGGAACGCTGTACCACACAGTCGTGTTCCGTGTGTGTGCGTGTGTGTGCGGAGATGTCTGTTTCCCAGGAACGCTGTACCACAGAGTCGTGTTCCGTGTGTGTGTGTATGTGTGTGTGTGTGTGTGTGTGTGTGTGTGTGTATGTGCGCTGAGATGACTGTTTCCCAGGAACCCTGTACCACACAGTCGTGTTCTGTGTGTGTGTGCGTGTGGGGAGATGGCTGTTATCCAGGAACGCTGTACCACACAATCGTTTTCCGTGTGTGTGTGCGGAGATGGCTGTTACCCAGGAACCTTGTACAACACAGTTGTGTTCCGAGTGTGTGTGTGTGTGTGTGTGGAGATGGCTGTTTCCCAGGAATGCTGTACCACACAGTCATGTTCCGTGTGTGTGTGTGTGTGTATGGGGAGATGGCTGTTTCCCAGGAACGCTGTACCACACAGTCGTGTTCCGTGTGTGTGTGCGGAGATTGCTGTTTCCCAGGAATGCTGTACCACACAGTCGTGTTCCGTGTGTGTGTGTGTGTGTGTGTGTGTGTGTGTGTGTGTGTGTGTGCGGAGATGACTGTTTCCCAGGAACGCTGTATCACACAGTCGTGTTCCGTGTGTGTGCGCGGAGATGGCTGTTTCCCAGGATCGCTGTACCACACAGTCGTGTTCCGTGTGTGTGTGTGTGTGCGGAGACGACTGTTTCCCAGTAACGCTATACCACACAGTCGTGTTCCGTGGGTGTGTGCGTGTTGGGAGATGGCTGTTTCCCAGGAACGCTGTACCACACAGTCCTGTTCCGTGTGTTTGTGTGTGTGCGGAGATGTCTGTTTCCCAGGAGCACTGTACCACACAGTCGTGTTTTGTGTGTGTTTGTGTGTGGAGATGGCTGTTTCCCAGGAACGCTGTACCACACAGTCGTGTTCTGTGTGTGTGTGTGGGGGGAGATGTCTGTTTCCCAGAACGCTGTACCACACAGTCGTGTTCCACGTGTGTGTGTGTGCGCGCGGAGATATCTGTTTCCCAGGAACGCTGTACCACACAGTCGTGTTCTGTGTGTGTGTGTGTGTTTCCCAGGAATGCTGTATCACTCTGTCGTGTTGCGTGTGTGTGTGTGAGACTGTGTGTGTGCGTGGAGATGTCTGTTTCCCAGGAACGCTGTACCACACAGTCGTGTTCCCTGTGTGTGTGTGTGTGTATGTTCGCGGAGATGGCTGTTTCCCAGGTACGCTGTACCACACAGTCGTATTCCGTGTGTGTCTGTGCGTGTGGGGAGATGTCTGTTTCCCAGGAATGCTGTACCACACAGTCGTGTTCCGTGTGTGTATTCGTGTGGGGAGATGTCTGTTTCCCAGGAACGCTGTACCACACAGTCGTGTTCCGTGTGTGTGTGTGTGTGTGGAGATGTCTTTTTCCAAGGAACGCTGTACCACACAGTCGTGTTCCGTGTGTGTGTGTGTGTGCGCGGAGATGTCTGTTTCCCAGGAACGCTGTACCACACAGTGGTGTTCCGTGTGTGTGTGTGCGCGGAGATGGCTGTTTCCCAGGAACGCTGTACCACACAGTCGTGTTCCGTGTGTGTGTGTGTGTGTGAGTGCGGAGATGTCTGTTTCCCAGGAACGCTGTACCACACAGTCGTGTTCTGTGTGTGTGTGTGTGGGTGGGTGTGCGCGGAGTTGGCTGTTTCCCAGGAACACTGTACCACACAGTTGTGTTCTGTGTGTGTGCGCGGAGATGTCTGTTTCCCAGGAACGCTGTACCACACAGTTGTGTTCTGTGTGTGCGTGCGTGTGCAGAGATGTCTGTTCCCAGGAACGCTGTACCACACAGTCGTGTTCCGTGTGTGTGCGTGTGCGGAGATGGCAGTTTACCAGGAATGCTGTACCACACAGTCGTGTTCCGTGTGTGTGTGTGTGCGTGTGTGGAGATGTCTGTTTCCCAGGAACACTGTGACACACAGTCATGTTCCGTGAGTTTGCGCGTGTGCGGAGATGACTGTTTCCCAGGAATGCTGTACCACACAGTCGTGTTCTGTGTGTGTGTGTGTGAGCGTGGAGCAGGCTGGTTCCCAGGAACGCTGTACCACATAGTCGTGTTCCATGTGTGTGTGCGGAGATGGCTGTTTCCCAGGAACGCTGTACCACAGTCGTGTTCCGTGTGTGTGTGTGCGTGTGTGTGTGTGCGCGGAGATGGCTGTTTCCCAGGAACGCTGTACCACACAGTCGTGTTCCATGTTTGTGTGCGTATGCGGAGATGGCTGTTTTGCAGGAACGCTGTACCACACAGTCGTGTTCCGTGTGTGTCTGTGCGTGTGTGCGGAGATGGCTGTTTCCCACGAATGCTATACCACACAGTCGTGTTCCATGTGTGTGTGTGTGTGGGGGGGCAGATGGCTGTTTCCCAGGAACGCTGTACCACACAGTCGTGTTCCATGTGTGTGTGTGTGTGTGTGTGTGTGTGCGCGGAGATGGCTGTTTCCCAGGAATGCTGTATTACACAGTCGTGTTCCGTGTGTGTGCGCATGTGGACAGATGGCTGTTTCCCAGGAACGCTGTACCACACAGTCGTGTTCCATGTGTGTGTGTGTGTGTGTGCGGAGATGTCTGTTTCCCAGGAATGCTGTATTACACAGTCGTGTTCCGTGTGTGTGCGCATGTGGACAGATGTCTGTTTCCCAGGAACGCTGTACCACACAGTCGTGTTCCGTGTGTGTGTGTGTGTGTGTGTGTGTGTGTGTGCGGAGATGTCTGTTTCCCAGGAACGCTGTACCACACAGTCGTGTTCCGTGTGTGTGCGTGTGTGCGGAGGTGTCTGTTTCCCAGGAATGCTGTGCCACACAGTCGTGTTCCGTGTGTGTGCGTCTGTGCAGAGGTGTCTGTTTCCCAGGAATGCTGTACCACACAGTCGTGTTCCGTGTGTGTGCGCGGAGATGTCTGTTCCCAGGAACGCTGTACCACACAGTCGTGTTCCGTGTGTGTGCGTGTGCGGAGATGGCTGTTTCCCAGGAACGCTGTACCACACAGTCGTGTTCCGTGTGCGTGTGTGGAGATGGCTGTTTCCCAGGAACACTGTACCACACAGTCGTGTTCCGTGTGTGTGTGTGTGTGTGTGTGTGTGTGTGCGGAGATGTCAGTTTCCCAGGAACGCTGTACCACACAGTCGTGTTCCGTGTGTGTGTGTGAGTGCGGAGATGTCTGTTTCCCAGGAACGCTGTACCACACAGTGGTGTTCCGTGTGTGTGTGTGCGCGGAGATGGCTGTTTCCCAGGAACGCTGTACCACACAGTCGTGTTCCGTGTGTGTGTGTGTGTGCGGAGACGACTGTTTCCCAGGAACGCTGTACCACACAGTCGTGTTCCGTGGGTGTGTGCGTGTTGGGAGATGGCTGTTTCCCAGGAACGCTGTACCACACAGTCCTGTTCCGTGTGTTTGTGTGTGTGCGGAGATGTCTGTTTCCCAGGAGCACTGTACCACACAGTCGTGTTTCGTGTGTGTCTGTGCGTGTGTTTGTGTGTGGAGATGGCTGTTTCCCAGGAACGCTGTACCACACAGTCGTGTTCTGTGTGTGTGTGTGTGGAGATGTCTGTTTCCCAGAACGCTGTACCACACAGTCGTGTTCCACGTGTGTGTGTGTGTGTGTGTGTTTCCCAGGAATGCTGTATCACTCTGTCGTGTTGCGTGTGTGTGTGTGAGACTGTGTGTGTGCGTGGAGATGTCTGTTTCCCAGGAACGCTGTACCACACAGTCGTGTTCCCTGTGTGTGTGTGTGTGTATGTTCGCGGAGATGACTGTTTCCCAGGTACGCTGTACCACACAGTCGTATTCCGTGTGTGTCTGTGCGTGTGCGGAGATGTCTGTTTTCCAGGAATGCTGTACCACACAGTCGTGTTCCGTGTGTGTGTGCATGTGGGGAGATGTCTGTTTCCCAGGAACGCTGTACCACACAGTCGTGTTCCGTGTGTGTGTGTGTGTGCGCGGAGATGTCTGTTTCCCAGGAACGCTGTACCACACAGTGGTGTTCCGTGTGTGTGTGTGCGCGGAGATGTCTGTTTCCCAGGAATGCTGTACCACACAGTCGTGTTCCGTGTGTGTGTGCGTGTGGGGAGATGTCTGTTTCCCAGGAACGCTGTACCACACAGTCGTGTTCCGTGTGTGTGTGTGTGTGTGGAGATGTCTTTTTCCCAGGAATGCTCTACCACACAGTCGTGTTCCGTGTGTGTGTGTGTGTGCGCGGAGATGTCTGTTTCCCAGGAACGCTGTACCACACAGTGGTGTTCCGTGTGTGTGTGTGCGCGGAGATGGCTGTTTCCCAGGAACGCTGTACCACACAGTCGTGTTCCGTGTGTGTGTGTGTGTGTGAGTGCGGAGATGTCTGTTTCCCAGGAACGCTGTACCACACAGTCGTGTTCTGTGTGTGTGTGTGTGGGTGGGTGTGCGCGGAGTTGGCTGTTTCCCAGGAACACTGTACCACACAGTCGTGTTCCGTGTGTGTGCGCGGAGATGTCTGTTTCCCAGGAACGCTGTACCACACAGTCGTGTTCTGTGTGTGCGTGCGTGTGCAGAGATTTCTGTTCCCAGGAACGCTGTACCACACAGTCGTGTTCCGTGTGTGTGCGTGTGCGGAGATGGCAGTTTCCCAGGAATGCTGTACCACACAGTCGTGTTCCGTGTGTGTGTGTGTACGTGTGTGGAGATGTCTGTTTCCCAGGAACACTGTGACACACAGTCATGTTCCGTGAGTGTGCGCGTGTGCGGAGATGACTGTTTCCCAGGAATGCTGTACCACACAGTCGTGTTCTGTGTGTGTGTGTGTGAGCGTGGAGCAGGCTGGTTCCCAGGAACGCTGTACTACATAGTCGTGTTCCATGTGTGTGTGCGGAGATGGCTGTTTCCCAGGAACGCTGTACCACAGTCGTGTTCCGTGTGTGTGTGTGCGTGTGTGTGTGTGCGCGGAGATGGCTGTTTCCCAGGAACGCTGTACCACACAGTCGTGTTCCATGTTTGTGTGCGTATGCGGTGATGGCTGTTTTGCAGGAACGCTGTACTACACAGTCGTGTTCCGTGTGTGTCTGTGCGTGTGTGCGGATATGGCTGTTTCCCACGAATGCTATACCACACAGTCGTGTTCCATGTGTGTGTGTGTGTGTGTGTGGGGAGATGGCTGTTTCCCAGGAACGCTGTACCACACAGTTGTGTTCCATGTGTGTGTGTGTGTGTGTGTGTGTGCGCGGAGATGGCTGTTTCCCAGGAATGCTGTACCACACAGTCGTGTTCCGTGTGTGTGTGTGTGTGTGTGTGGGGAGATGGCTGTTTCCCAGGAAAGCTGTACCACACAGTCGTGTTCCATGTGTGTGTGTGTGTGTGTGTGTGTGTGTGCGGAGATGTCTGTTTCCCAGGAATGCTGTATTACACAGTCGTGTTCCGTGTGTGTGCGCATGTGGACAGATGGCTGTTTCCCAGAAACGCTGTACCACGCAGTTGTGTTCCGTGTGTGTGTGTGTGTGTGCGGAGATGTCTGTTTCCCAGGAACGCTGTACCACACAGTCGTGTTCCGTGTGTGTGTGTGTGTGTGTGTGTGTGTGCGGAGATGTCTGTTTCCCAGGAACGCTGTACCACACAGTCGTGTTCCGTGTGTGTGCGTGTGTGCGGAGGTGTCTGTTTCCCAGGAATGCTGTGCCACACAGTCGTGTTCCGTGTGTGTGTGTCTGTGCAGAGGTGTCTGTTTCCCAGGAATGCTGAACCACACAGTCGTGTTCCGTGCGTGTGCGCGTAGATGTCTGTTCCCAGGAACGCTGTACCACACAGTCGTGTTCCGTGTGTGTGCATGTGCGGAGATGGCTGTTTCCCAGGAACGCTGTACCACACAGTCGTGTTCCGTGTGCGTGTGTGGAGATGGCTGTTCCCCAGGAACACTGTACCACACAGTCGTGTTCCGTGTGTGTGTGTGTGTGTGTGTGTGTGTGCGGAGATGTCTGTTTCCCAGGAACGCTGTACCACACAGTCGTGTTCCGTGTGTGTGTGTGAGTGCGGAGATGTCTGTTTCCCAGGAACGCTGTACCACACAGTGGTGTTCCGTGTGTGTGTGTGCGCGGAGATGGCTGTTTCCCAGGAACGCTGTACCACACAGTCGTGTTCCGTGTGTGTGTGTGTGTGTGAGTGCGGAGATGTCTGTTTCCCAGGAACGCTGTACCACACAGTCGTGTTCCGTGTGTGTGTGTGTGTGCGGAGATGGCTGTTTCCCAGGAACACTGTACCACACAGTTGTGTTCTGAGTGTGTAGTGTTTGTGTGCGTAGATGTCTGTTTCCTGGGAATGCTGTGCCACACAGTCATGTTCCGTGTGTGTGTGTGCGTGTGTGTGTGTGTGTGTGTGTGTGTGTGTGTGCGGAGATGTCTGTTTCCCAGGAACGCTGTACCACACAGTCGTGTTCCGTGTGTGTGCGTGTGTGCGGAGGTGTCTGTTTCCCAGGAATGCTGTACCACACAGTCGTGTTCCGTGTGTGTGCGCGGAGATGTCTGTTTCCCAGGAACGCTGTACCACACAGTTGTGTTCTGTGTGTGCGTGCGTGTGCAGAGATGTCTGTTCCCAGGAACGCTGTACCACACAGTCGTGTTCCGTGTGTGTGCGTGTGCGGAGATGGCAGTTTCCCAGGAATGCTGTACCACACAGTCGTGTTCCGTGTGTGTGTGTGTGCGTGTGTGGAGATGTCTGTTTCCCAGGAACGCTGTGACACACAGTCGTGTTCCGTGAGTGTGCGCGTGTGCGGAGATGACTGTTTCCCAGGAACGCTGTACCACACAGTCGTGTTCTGTGTGTGTGTGTGTGAGCGTGGAGCAGGCTGGTTCCCAGGAACGCTGTACCACAGTCGTGTTCCGTGTGTGTGTGTGCGGAGATGGCTGTTTCCCAGGAACGCTGTACCACACAGTCGTGTTCCGTGTGTGTGTGCGCGGAGATGGCTGTTTCCCAGGAACGCTGTACCACACAGTCCTGTTCCATGTTTGTGTGCGTATGCGGAGATGGCTGTTTTGCAGGAACGCTGTACCACACAGTCGTGTTCCGTGTGTGTGCGCGGAGATGTCTGTTCCCAGGAACGCTGTACCACACAGTCGTGTTCCGTGTGTGTGCGTGTGCGGAGATGGCTGTTTCCCAGGAATGCTGTACCACACAGTCGTGTTCCGTGTGTGTGTGTGTGTGTGTGTGGGGAGATGGCTGTTTCCCAGGAAAGCTGTACCACACAGTCGTGTTCCATGTGTGTGTGTGTGTGTGTGTGTGTGTGTGTGTGTGGGGAGTAGGCTGTTTCCCAGGAACGCTGTACCACACAGTCGTGTTCCATGTGTGTGTGTGTGTGTGTGTGTGTGTGTGCGCGGAGATGGCTGTTTCCCAGGAATGCTGTACCACACAGTCGTGTTCCGTGTGTGTGTGTGTGTGTGTGTGGGGAGATGGCTGTTTCCCAGGAAAGCTGTACCACACAGTCGTGTTCCATGTGTGTGTGTGTGTGTGTGTGTGTGTGTGTGTGTGCGGAGATGTCTGTTTCCCAGGAATGCTGTACCACACAGTCGTGTTCCGTGTGTGTGTGTGTGGAGATGTCTGTTTCCCAGGAACGCTGTACCACACAGTCGTGTTCCGTGTGTGTGTGTGTGTGTGTGTGTGTGTGCGGAGATGTCTGTTTCCCAGGAACGCTGTACCACACAGTCGTGTTCCGTGTGTGTGCGTGTGTGCGGAGGTGTCTGTTTCCCAGGAATGCTGTGCCACACAGTCGTGTTCCGTGTGTGTGCGTCTGTGCAGAGGTGTCTGTTTCCCAGGAATGCTGTACCACACAGTCGTGTTCCGTGTGTGTGCGCGGAGATGTCTGTTCCCAGGAACGCTGTACCACACAGTCGTGTTCCGTGTGTGTGCGTGTGCGGAGATGGCTGTTTCCCAGGAATGCTGTACCACACAGTCGTGTTCCGTGTGTGTGTGTGGAGATGGCTGTTCCCCAGGAACACTGTACCACACAGTTGTGTTCTGCGGGTGTGTGTGTGTGTGTGTGTGTGCGGATATGTCTGTTTCCCAGGAACGCTGTACCACACAGTCGTGTTCCGTGTGTGTGTGTGAGTGCGGAGATGTCTGTTTCCCAGGAACGCTGTACCACACAGTGGTGTTCCGTGTGTGTGTGTGCGCGGAGATGGCTGTTTCCCAGGAGCGCTGTACCACACAGTCGTGTTCCGTGTGTGTGTGTGTGTGTGAGTGCGGAGATGTCTGTTTCCCAGGAACGCTGTACCACACAGTCGTGTTCCGTGTGTGTGTGCGTGTGCGGAGATGGCTGTTTCCCTGGAATGCTGTACCACACAGTCGTGTTCCGAGTGTGTGTGTGTGTGCGGAGATGTCTGTTTCCCAGGAACGCTGTACCACACAGTCGTGTTCCGTGAGTGTGCGCGTGTGCGGAGATGACTGTTTTCCAGGAACGCTGTACCACACAGTCGTGTTCTGTGTGTGTGTGTGTGAGCATGGAGCAGGCTGGTTCCCAGGAACGCTGTACCACATAGTCGTGTTCCATGTGTGTGTGCGGAGATGGCTGTTTCCCAGGAACGCTGTACCACAGTCGTGTTCCGTGTGTGTGTGTGCGTGTGTGTGTGTGCGCGGAGATGGCTGTTTCCCAGGAACGCTGTACCACACAGTCGTGTTCCGTGTTTGTGTGCGTATGCGGAGATGGCTGTTTTGCAGGAACGCTGTACCACACAGTCGTGTTCCGTGTGTGTCTGTGCGTGTGTGCGGAGATGGCTGTTTCCCACGAATGCTATACCACACAGTCGTGTTCCGTGTGTGTGTGTGTGTGTGTGTGGGGAGATGGCTGTTTCCCAGGAACGCTGTACCACACAGTCGTGTTCCATGTGTGTGTGTGTGTGTGTGTGTGTGTGTGCGCGGAGATGGCTGTTTCCCAGGAATGCTGTACCACACAGTCGTGTTCCGTGTATGTGTGTGTGTATGTGGGGAGATGGCTGTTTCCCAGGAACGCTGTACCACACAGTCGTGTTCCGTGTGTGTGCGGAGATGTCTGTTTCCCAGGAATGCTGTATTACACAGTCGTGTTCCATGTGTGTGCGCATGTGGATAGATGGCTGTTTCCCAGGAACGCTGTACCACGCAGTTGTGTTCCGTGTGTGTGTGTGTGTGTGTGCGGAGATGTCTGTTTCCCAGGAACGCTGTACCACACAGTCGTGTTCCGTGTGTGTGTGTTTGTGGAGATGTCTGTTTCCCAGGAACACTGTACCACACAGTCGTGTTCCGTGTGTGTGCGTGTGTGCGGAGGTGTCTGTTTCCCAGGAATGCTATACCACACAGTCGTGTTCCGTGTGTGTGTGCGTCTGTGCAGAGGTGTCTGTTTCCCAGGAATGCTGTACCACACAGTCGTGTTCCGTGTGTGTGCGCGGAGATGTCTGTTCCCAGGAATGCTGTACCACACAGTCGTGTTCCGTGTGTGTGCGTGTGCGGAGATGGCTGTTTCCCAGGAACGCTGTACCACACAGTCGTGTTCCGTGTGTGTGTG
This sequence comes from Chiloscyllium punctatum, assembly GCF_047496795.1. Taxonomy (NCBI): domain Eukaryota; kingdom Metazoa; phylum Chordata; class Chondrichthyes; order Orectolobiformes; family Hemiscylliidae; genus Chiloscyllium; species Chiloscyllium punctatum. Next base: position 52,446 of record NW_027309838.1, on the reverse strand, counting down.
TGGAGATGGCTGTTCCCCAGGAACACTGTACCACACAGTCGTGTTCTGCGTGTGTGTGTGTGTGTGTGTGCGGAGATGTCTGTTTCCCAGGAACGCTGTACCACACAGTGGTGTTCCGTGTGTGTGTGTGCGGAGATGGCTGTTTCCCAGGAATGCTGTACCACACAGTCGTGTTCCGTGTGTGTGTGTGAGTGCGGAGATGGCTGTTTCCAAGGAACGCTGTATCACACAGTCGTGTTCCGTGTATGTGTGCGTGTGCGGAGATGGCTGTTTCCCTGGAATGCTGTACCACACATTCGTGTTCCGTGTGTGTGTGTGTGTGTGTGTGCGGCGATAGCTGTTTCCCTGGAACGCTGTACCACACAGTCGTGTTCCGTGTGTGTGTGTGTGTGTGTGTGCTGAGATGGCTGTTTCCCTGGAACGCTGTACCACACATTCGTGTTCCGTGTGTACGTGTGTGTGTGTGCTGAGATGGCTGTTTCCCTGGAACGCTGTACCACACAGTCGTGTTCCGTGTGTGTGCGTGCGGAGATGGCTGTTTCCCTGGAACGCTGTACCACACAGTCGTGTTCCGTGTGTGTGTGTGCGGAGATGGCTGTTTCCCAGGAACGTTGTACCACACAGTCCGGTTCCGTGTGTGTGTGTGTGTGTGTGTGCGGAGATGGCTGTTTTCGAGGAACACTGTATCACACAGTCATGTTCCGTGTGTGTGTGCGCGGAGATGGCTGTTTCCCAGGAACGTTGTACCACACAGTCCGGTTCTGTGTGTGTGTGCGGAGATGTCTGTTTCCCAGGAACACTGTACCACACAGTCGTGTTCCGTGTGGGTGTGCGGAGATGGCTGTTTCACAGGAACGCTGTACCACACAGTCGTGTTCCGTGTGTGTGTGCGTGTGCGGAGATGTCTGTTTCCCAGGAACACTGTACCACACAGTCGTGTTCCGTGTGTGTGTGCGTGTGCGGAGATGGCTGTTTCCAAGGAACGCTGTATCACACAGTCGTGTTCCGTGTGTGGGTGCGTGTGGGGAGATGGCTGTTTCCCAGGAACACTGTATCACACAGTCGTGTTCCGTGTGCGTGTGTGTGTGTGTGTGTGTGTGTGTGTGTGCGGAGATGGCTGTTTCCCAGGAACGCTGTACCACACAGTCGTGTTGCGTGTGTGTGTGTGTGTGTGTGCGGAGATGGCTGTTTCCCAGGAACGCTGTACCACACAGTCGTGTTCCGTGTGTGTGTGTGTGTGTGCGGAGATGGCTGTTTCCCAGGAACGCTGTACCACACAGTCGTGTTCCATGTGTGTCTGTGCGTGTGTGGAGATGGCTGTTTCCCAGGAACGCTGTACCACACAGTCGTGTTTCGGGTGTGTGTGTGTGTGTATGTGTGTGCGGAGATGACTGTTTCCCAGGAACGCGGTACCACACAGTCATGTTCCGTGTGTGTGTGTGTGTGTGTGTGTGTGTGTGCGGAGATGGCTGTTTCCCAGGAACGCTCTACCGCACAGTCGTGTTCCGTGTGTGTGTGTGTGTGTGTGTGTGCGCGGAGATGGCTGTTTCCCAGGAATGCTGTACCACACAGTCGTGTTCCGTGTATGTGTGTGTGTATGTGGGGAGATGGCTGTTTCCCAGGAACGCTGTACCACACAGTCGTGTTCCGTGTGTGTGCGGAGATGTCTGTTTCCCAGGAATGCTGTATTACACAGTCGTGTTCCATGTGTGTGCGCATGTGGATAGATGGCTGTTTCCCAGGAACGCTGTACCACGCAGTTGTGTTCCGTGTGTGTGTGTGTGTGTGCGGAGATGTCTGTTTCCCAGGAACGCTGTACCACACAGTCGTGTTCCGTGTGTGTGTGTTTGTGGAGATGTCTGTTTCCCAGGAACACTGTACCACACAGTCGTGTTCCGTGTGTGTGCGTGTGTGCGGAGGTGTCTGTTTCCCAGGAATGCTATACCACACAGTCGTGTTCCGTGTGTGTGTGCGTCTGTGCAGAGGTGTCTGTTTCCCAGGAATGCTGTACCACACAGTCGTGTTCCGTGTGTGTGCGCGGAGATGTCTGTTCCCAGGAATGCTGTACCACACAGTCGTGTTCCGTGTGTGTGCGTGTGCGGAGATGGCTGTTTCCCAGGAACGCTGTACCACACAGTCGTGTTCCGTGTGTGTGTGTGGAGATGGCTGTTCCCCAGGAACACTGTACCACACAGTCGTGTTCTGCGTGTGTGTGTGTGTGTGTGTGCGGAGATGTCTGTTTCCCAGGAACGCTGTACCACACAGTGGTGTTCCGTGTGTGTGTGTGCGGAGATGGCTGTTTCCCAGGAATGCTGTACCACACAGTCGTGTTCCGTGTGTGTGTGTGAGTGCGGAGATGGCTGTTTCCAAGGAACGCTGTATCACACAGTCGTGTTCCGTGTATGTGTGCGTGTGCGGAGATGGCTGTTTCCCTGGAATGCTGTACCACACATTCGTGTTCCGTGTGTGTGTGTGTGTGTGTGTGCGGCGATAGCTGTTTCCCTGGAACGCTGTACCACACAGTCGTGTTCCGTGTGTGTGTGTGTGTGTGTGTGCTGAGATGGCTGTTTCCCTGGAACGCTGTACCACACATTCGTGTTCCGTGTGTACGTGTGTGTGTGTGCTGAGATGGCTGTTTCCCTGGAACGCTGTACCACACAGTCGTGTTCCGTGTGTGTGCGTGCGGAGATGGCTGTTTCCCTGGAACGCTGTACCACACAGTCGTGTTCCGTGTGTGTGTGTGCGGAGATGGCTGTTTCCCAGGAACGTTGTACCACACAGTCCGGTTCCGTGTGTGTGTGTGTGTGTGTGTGCGGAGATGGCTGTTTTCGAGGAACACTGTATCACACAGTCATGTTCCGTGTGTGTGTGCGCGGAGATGGCTGTTTCCCAGGAACGTTGTACCACACAGTCCGGTTCTGTGTGTGTGTGCGGAGATGTCTGTTTCCCAGGAACACTGTACCACACAGTCGTGTTCCGTGTGGGTGTGCGGAGATGGCTGTTTCACAGGAACGCTGTACCACACAGTCGTGTTCCGTGTGTGTGTGCGTGTGCGGAGATGTCTGTTTCCCAGGAACACTGTACCACACAGTCGTGTTCCGTGTGTGTGTGCGTGTGCGGAGATGGCTGTTTCCAAGGAACGCTGTATCACACAGTCGTGTTCCGTGTGTGGGTGCGTGTGGGGAGATGGCTGTTTCCCAGGAACACTGTATCACACAGTCGTGTTCCGTGTGCGTGTGTGTGTGTGTGTGTGTGTGTGTGTGTGCGGAGATGGCTGTTTCCCAGGAACGCTGTACCACACAGTCGTGTTGCGTGTGTGTGTGTGTGTGTGTGCGGAGATGGCTGTTTCCCAGGAACGCTGTACCACACAGTCGTGTTCCGTGTGTGTGTGTGTGTGTGCGGAGATGGCTGTTTCCCAGGAACGCTGTACCACACAGTCGTGTTCCATGTGTGTCTGTGCGTGTGTGGAGATGGCTGTTTCCCAGGAACGCTGTACCACACAGTCGTGTTTCGGGTGTGTGTGTGTGTGTATGTGTGTGCGGAGATGACTGTTTCCCAGGAACGCGGTACCACACAGTCATGTTCCGTGTGTGTGTGTGTGTGTGTGTGTGTGTGTGCGGAGATGGCTGTTTCCCAGGAACGCTCTACCGCACAGTCGTGTTCCGTGTGTGTGTGTGTGTGTGTGTGTGCGCGGAGATGGCTGTTTCCCAGGAACGCTGTACCACACAGTCGTGTTCCGTGTGTGTGTGTGTGTGTGCGGAGATGTCTGTTTCCCAGGAACGCTGTACCACACAGTCGTGTTCCGTGTGTGCGTGTGCGGAGATGGCTACTTCTCAGGAACACTGTACCCCACAGTCGTGTTCCGTGTGTGTGTGTGTGTGTGTGTATGTGCGCGGAGATGTCTGTTTCCCAAGAACGCTGTACCACACAGTCGTGTTCCGTGTTCCCTGTGTGTGTGCGGAGATGTCTGTTTCCCAGGAACACTGTACCACACAGTCGTGTTCCTTGTGTGTGTGCGGAGATGGCTGTTTCCCAGGATCGCTGTGCCATGCAGTCGTGTTCCGTGTGTGTGTGTGCGGAGATGTCTGTTTCCCAGGAACGCTGTACCACACAGTCGTGTTCCGTGAGTGTGCGCGTGTGCGGAGATGACTGTTTTCCAGGAACGCTGTACCACACAGTCGTGTTCTGTGTGTGTGTGTGTGAGCATGGAGCAGGCTGGTTCCCAGGAACGCTGTACCACATAGTCGTGTTCCATGTGTGTGTGCGGAGATGGCTGTTTCCCAGGAACGCTGTACCACAGTCGTGTTCCGTGTGTGTGTGTGCGTGTGTGTGTGTGCGCGGAGATGGCTGTTTCCCAGGAACGCTGTACCACACAGTCGTGTTCCGTGTTTGTGTGCGTATGCGGAGATGGCTGTTTTGCAGGAACGCTGTACCACACAGTCGTGTTCCGTGTGTGTCTGTGCGTGTGTGCGGAGATGGCTGTTTCCCACGAATGCTATACCACACAGTCGTGTTCCGTGTGTGTGTGTGTGTGTGTGTGGGGAGATGGCTGTTTCCCAGGAACGCTGTACCACACAGTCGTGTTCCATGTGTGTGTGTGTGTGTGTGTGTGTGTGTGCGCGGAGATGGCTGTTTCCCAGGAATGCTGTACCACACAGTCGTGTTCCGTGTATGTGTGTGTGTATGTGGGGAGATGGCTGTTTCCCAGGAACGCTGTACCACACAGTCGTGTTCCGTGTGTGTGCGGAGATGTCTGTTTCCCAGGAATGCTGTATTACACAGTCGTGTTCCATGTGTGTGCGCATGTGGATAGATGGCTGTTTCCCAGGAACGCTGTACCACGCAGTTGTGTTCCGTGTGTGTGTGTGTGTGTGCGGAGATGTCTGTTTCCCAGGAACGCTGTACCACACAGTCGTGTTCCGTGTGTGTGTGTTTGTGGAGATGTC
>NW_027309838.1:0-42500 GCF_047496795.1 Chiloscyllium punctatum | reverse complement strand
GTTTCCCAGGAACGCTGTACCACACAGTCGTGTTCCGTGTGTGTGTGTGGAGATGGCTGTTCCCCAGGAACACTGTACCACACAGTCGTGTTCTGCGTGTGTGTGTGTGTGTGTGTGTGTGTGTGCGGAGATGTCTGTTTCCCAGGAACGCTGTACCACACAGTGGTGTTCCGTGTGTGTGTGTGCGGAGATGGCTGTTTCCCAGGAACGCTGTACCACACAGTCGTGTTCCGTGTGTGTGTGTGAGTGCGGAGATGTCTGTTTCCCAGGAACGCTGTACCACACAGTCGTGTTCCGTGTGTGTGTGCGTGTGCGGAGATGGCTGTTTCCCTGGAATGCTGTACCACACAGTCGTGTTCCGTGTGTGTGTGTGTGTGTGTGTGGCGATAGCTGTTTCCCTGGAACGCTGTACCACACAGTCGTGTTCCGTGTGTGTGTGTGTGTGTGTGTGCTGAGATGGCTGTTTCCCTGGAACGCTGTACCACACAGTCGTGTTCCGTGTGTACGTGTGTGTGTGTGCTGAGATGGCTGTTTCCCTGGAACGCTGTACCACACAGTCGTGTTCCGTGTGTGTGCGTGCGGAGATGGCTGTTTCCCTGGAACGCTGTACCACACAGTCGTGTTCCGTGTGTGTGTGTGCGGAGATGGCTGTTTCCCATGAACGTTGTACCACACAGTCCGGTTCTGTGTGTGTGTGCGGAGATGTCTGTTTCCCAGGAACACTGTACCACACAGTCGTGTTCCGTGTGTGAGTCCACAGTTGGCTATTTCCCAGGAACACTGTCCCACACAGCCGTGTTCCGTGTGTGTGTGTGCGGAGATGGCTGTTTCCCTGGAACGCTGTACCACACAGTCGTGTTCCGTGTGGGTGTGCGGAGATGGCTGTTTCACAGGAACGCTGTACCACACAGTCGTGTTCCGTGTGTGTGTGCGTGTGCGGAGATGTCTGTTTCCCAGGAACACTGTACCACACAGTCGTGTTCCGTGTGTGTGTGCGTGTGCGGAGATGGCTGTTTCCAAGGAACGCTGTATCACACAGACGTGTTCCGTGTGTGGGTGCGTGTGGGGAGATGGCTGTTTCCCAGGAACACTGTATCACACAGTCGTGTTCCGTGTGCGTGTGTGTGTGTGTGTGTGTGTGTGTGCGGAGATGGCTGTTTCCCAGGAACGCTGTACCACACAGTCGTGTTCCGTGTGCGTGTGTGTGTGTGTGTGTGTGTGTGGAGATGGCTGTTTCCCAGGAACGCTGTACCACACAGTCGTGTTCCGTGTGTGTGTGTGTGTGCGGAGATGGCTGTTTCCCAGGAACGCTGTACCACACAGTCGTGTTCCATGTGTGTCTGTGCGTGTGCGGAGATGGCTGTTTCCCAGGAACGCTGTACCACACAGTCGTGTTTCGGGTGTGTGTGTGTGTGTATGTGTGTGCGGAGATGACTGTTTCCCAGGAACGTGGTACCACACAGTCATGTTCCGTGTGTGTGTGTGTGTGTGTGCGGAGATGGCTGTTTCCCAGGAACGCTCTACCGCACAGTCGTGTTCCGTGTGTGTGTGTGTGTGTGCGCGGAGATGTCTGTTTCCCAGGAACGCTGTACCACACAGTCGTGTTCCGTGTGTGCGTGTGCGGAGATGGCTACTTCTCAGGAACACTGTACCCCACAGTCGTGTTCCGTGTGTGTGTGTGTGTGTATGTGCGCGGAGATGTCTGTTTCCCAGGAACGCTGTACCACACAGTCGTGTTCCGTGTTCCCTGTGTGTGTGCGGAGATGTCTGTTTCCCAGGAACACTGTACCACACAGTCGTGTTCCGTGTGTGTGTGCGGAGATGGCTGTTTCCCAGGATCGCTGTGCCATGCAGTCGTGTTCCGTGTGTGTGTGTGTGGCGAGATGTCTGTTTCCCAGGAACACTGTACCACACAGTCGTGTTCCGTGTGTGTGTGCGGAGATGGCTGTTTCCCAGGATCGCTGTGCCATGCAGTCGTGTTCCATGTGTGTGCCTGTGGCGAGATGTCTGTTTCCCATGAACGCTGTACCTCACAGTCGTATTCCGTGTGTGTGTGTGTGTGTGTGCGTGTGCGGAGATGTCTGTTTCCCAGGAACGCTGTCCCACACAGTCGTGTTCCGTGTGTGTGTGTGGGGGGGGAGGGCGATGTCTGTTTCCCAGGAACGCTGTACCACACAGTCGTGTTCCGTGTGTGTGTGTGTGCGCGGAGACGACTGTTTCCCAGGAACGCTGTAGCACACAGTCGTGTTCCGTGTGTGAGTGCGGAGATGGCTGTTTCCCAGGAACGCTGCACCACACAGTCGTGTTCCGTGTGTGTGTGTGTGTGTGTGTGTGTGTGCGGAGATGTCTGTTTCCCAGGGACGCTGTACCACAAAGTCGTGTTCCATGTGTGTGTGCGTGTGCGGAGATGTCTGTTTCCCAGGAACGCTGTACCACACAGTCGTGTTCCATGTGTGTGTACGTGTGCGGAGATGTCTGTTTCCCAGGAACGCTGTACCACACAATCGTGGTCCGTGTGTGTGTGCGTGTGCGGAGATGTCTGTTTCCCAGGAACACTGTACCACACAGTCGTGTTCCATGTGTGTGTGTGGAGATGGTTGTTTCCCAGGAACGCTGTACCACACAGTCGTGTTCCGTATGTATGTGTGTGTGTGGAGAGATGGCTGTTTCCCAGGAACACTGTACCACACAGTCGTGTTCCATGTGTGTGTGTGGAGATGGTTGTTTCCCAGGAACGCTGTACCACACAGTCGTGTTCCGTATGTATGTGTGTGTGTGGAGAGATGGCTGTTTCCCAGGAACACTGTACCACACAGTCGTGTTCCGTGTGTCTGTGTGCGGAGATGGGTGTTTCACAGGAACGCTGTACCACACAGTTGTGTTCTGGGTGTGTGTGTGTGTGCGGAGATGGCTGTTTCCCAGGAACGCTGTACCACACAGTCGTGTTCCGGGTGTGTGTGCGTGTGCGGAGATGGCTGTTTCCCAGGAACGCTGTACCACACAGTCGTGTGCCGGGTGTGTGTGCCTGTGTGCGGAGATGTCTGTTTCCCAGGAACTCTGTGCCACACAGTCGTGTTCCGTGTGTGTCCGTGCGTGTGCAGAGATGTCTGTTTCCCCGGAACGCTGTAGCACACAGTCATGTTCCATGTGTGTGTGTGTGTGTGGGGAGATGTCTGTTTCCCAGGAACACTGTACCACACAGTCGTGTTCCGTGTGTGTGTGTGGAGATGGCTGTTTCCCAGGAACACTGTACCACACAGTCGTGTTCCGTGTGTGTCCGCGTGTGCGGAGATGGCTGTTTCCCAGGAACGCTGTACCACACAGTCGTGTTCCGTGTGTGTGCGCGTGTGCGGAGATGGCTGTTTCCCAGTAACGCTGTACCACACAGTCGTGTTCCGTGTGTGTGCGCGTGTGCAGAGATGGCTGTGTCCCAGGTACGCTGTACCACACAGTCGTATTCCGTGTGTGTCTGTGCGTGTGTGGAGATGGCTGTTTCCCAGGAACGCTGTACCACACAGTCGTGTTCCGTGTGTGTGTGTGTGGAGATGGCTGTTTCCCAGGAACGCTGTACCACACAGTTGTGTTCCGTGTGTGTGTGCGTGTGCGGAGATGGCTGTTTCCCTGGAACGCTGTACCACACAGTTGTGTTCTGTGTGTGTGTGCGGAGATGTCTGTTTCCCAGGAACGCTGTACCACACAGTTGTGTTCTGTGTGCGTGTGCGGAGATGGCTGTTTTCCAGGAACGCTGAACCACACAGTCGGGTTCCGTTTGTGTGGGCGTGTGTGGAGATGGCTGTTTCCCAGGAATTCTGTACCACACAGTCGTGTTCCGTGTGTGTCTGTGTGTGTGCGGAGATGTCTGTTTCCCAGGTACGCTGTACCACACAGTCGTGTTCCGTGTGTTTGTGTGTGTGTGTGTGTGTGTGCGCGGAGATAGCTGTTTCCCAGGAACGCTGTACCACACAGTCGTGTTCCGTGTGTGTGTGTGTGCGTGCGTGTGTGTGCGGAGATGTCTGTTTCCCAGGAACGCTGTACCACACAGTCGTGTTCCGTGTGTGTGTGTGTGCGGAGATAGCTGTTTCCCAGGAACGCTGTACCACACAGCCGTGTTCCGTGTGTGTGTGCGGAGATGTCTGTTTCCCAGGAACGCTGTACCACACAGTCGTGTTCCATGTGTGTGTGCATGTGTGCGGAGATGTCTGTTTCCCAGGAACGCTGTACCACACAGTCGTGTTCCGTGTGTGTGTGCGTGTGTGCGGAGATGGCTGTTTCCCACGAACACTGTACCACACAGTCGTGTTCCGTGTGTGTGTGTGTGTGTGTGTGTGTGGGGAGATGGCTGTTTCCCAGGAACACTGTACCACACAGTCGTGTTCCGTGTGTGTGTGTGTGTGTGTGTGTGTGGGGAGATGGCTGTTTCCCAGGAACGCTGTACCACACAGCCGTGTTCCGTGTGTGTGTGCGGAGATAGCTGTTTCCCAGGAACGCTGTACCACACAGTCGTGTTCCGTGTGTGTGTGCGTGTGTGCGGAGATGTCTGTTTCCCAGGAACGCTGGTATACACAGTCGTGTTCCGTGTGAGTGTGCGGAGATGTCTGTTTCACAGGAACGCTGTACAACACAGTTTTGTTCCGTGTGTGTGCGTGTGTGCGGAGATGGCTGTATCCCACGTACGCTGTACCACACAGTCGTGTTCTGTGTGTGTGCGTGTGCGGAGATGTCTGTTTCCCAGGAACGCTGTACCACACAGTCGTGTTCCGTGTGTGTGCCTGTGTGCGGAGATAGCTGTTTCCCAGGAATGCTGTACCGCACAGTCGTATTTCGTTTGTGTGTGTGTGTGCGCACGAAGATGTCTGTTTCCCAGGAACGCTGTATCACACAGTCGTGTTCCGTGTGTGTGTGTGTGTGTGTGTGTATGTGCGCGGAGATAGCTGTTTCCCAGGAACGCTGTACCACACAGTCGTGTTCCGTGTGTGTGTGCGTGTGGGGAGATGGCTGTTTCCCAGGAACGCTGTACCGCACAGTCGTGTTCCGTGTGTGTGTGTGTATGTGCGCGGAGATAGCTGTTTCCCAGGAACGCTGTACCACACAGTCGTGTTCCGTGTGTGTGTGTGCGCGGAGATGGCTGCTTCCCAGTAACGCTGTACCACACAGTCGTGTTCCATGTGTGTGCGTGTGCGGAGATGGCTGTTTCCCTGGAACGCTGTACCACACAGTCGTGTTCCGTGTGTGTGCGCGTGTGCAGAGATGTCTGTGTCCCAGGTACGCTGTACCACACAGTCGTATTCCGTGTGTGTCTGTGCGTGTGTGGAGATGGCTGTTTCCCAGGAACGCTGAACCACACAGTCGTGTTCCGTGTGTGTGTGTGCGGAGATGGCTGTTTCCCAGGAACGCTGTACCACACAGTTGTGTTCCGTGTGTGTCTGTGCGTGTGTGGAGATGTCTGTTTCCCAGGAACGCTCTACCACACAGTCGTGTTCCATGTGTGTGTTCGTGTGCGGAGATGTCTGTTTCCCAGGAAAGCTGTACCACACAGTCGTGTTCCGTGTGTGTGCGTGTGCGGAGATGGCTGTTTCCCTGGAACGCTGTACCACACAGTTGTGTTCTGTGTGTGTGTGCGGAGATGGCTGTTTTCCAGGAACGCTGAACCACACAGTCGGGTTCCGTTTGTGTGGGCGTGTGTGTGTGTGTGTGTGTGTGCGGAGATGTCTGTTTCCCAGGAACGCTGTACCACACAGTCGTGTTCCGTGTGTGTCTGTGTGTGTGCGGAGATGTCTGTTTCCCAGGTACGCTGTACCACACAGTCGTGTTCCGTGTGTGTGTGCGTGTGTGTGTGTGTGTGTGTGTGTGCGGAGATGTCTGTTTCCCAGGAACGCTGTACCACACAGTCGTGTTCCGTGTGTGTGTGTGTGCGTGCGTGTGTGTGCGGAGATGTGTGTTTCCCAGGAACGCTGTACCACACAGTCGTGTTCCGTGTGTGTGTGTGTGTGAGTGTGCGGAGATGTCTGTTTCCCAGGAACGCTGTACCACACAGTCGTGTTCCGTGTGTGTGTGTGTGCGTGCGTGTGTGTGCGGAGATGTCTGTTTCCCAGGAACGCTGTACCACACAGTCGTGTTCCGTGTGTGTGTGTGTGTGCGTGTGCGAAGATGGCTGTTTCCCAGGAATGCTGTACCACACAGTTGTGTTCCGTGTGTGTGTGTGTGTGTGTGTGTGTGTGTGCGGAGATAGCTGTTTCCCAGGAACGCTGTACCACACAGCCGTGTTCCGTGTGTGTGTGCGGAGATGTCTGTTTCCCAGGAACGCTGTACCACACAGTCGTGTTCCATGTGTGTGTGCGTGTGTGCGGAGATGTCTGTTTCCCAGGAACGCTGTACCACACAGTCGTGTTCCGTGTGTGTGTGCGTGTGTGCGGAGATGGCTGTTTCCCAGGAACACTGTACCACACAGTCGTGTTCCGTGTGTGTGTGTGTTTGTGTGTGGGGAGATGGCTGTTTCCCAGGAACACTGTACCACACAGTCGTGTTCTGTGTGTGTGTGTGTGTGTGTGCGGAGATAGCTGTTTCCCAGGAACGCTGTACCACACAGCCGTGTTCCGTGTGTGTGTGCAGAGATAGCTGTTTCCCAGGAACGCTGTACCACACAGTCGTGTTCCGTGTGTGTGTGCGTGTGTGCGGAAATGTCTGTTTCCCAGGAACGCTGGTATACACAGTCGTGTTCCGTGTGAGTGTGCGGAGATGTCTGTTTCACAGGAACGCTGTACAACACAGTTTTGTTCCGTGTGTGTGCGTGTGTGCGGAGATGGCTGTATCCCACGTACGCTGTACCACACAGTCGTGTTCTGTGTGTGTGCGTGTGCGGAGATGTCTGTTTCCCAGGAACGCTGTACCACACAGTCGTGTTCCGTGTGTGTGCCTGTGTGCGGAGATAGCTGTTTCCCAGGAATGCTGTACCGCACAGTCGTATTTCGTTTGTGTGTGTGTGTGCGCGCGAAGATGTCTGTTTCCCAGGAACGCTGTATCACACAGTCGTGTTCCGTGTGTGTGTGTGTGTGTGTGTGTGTGTGTATGTGCGCGGAGATAGCTGTTTCCCAGGAACGCTGTACCACACAGTCGTGTTCCGTGTGTGTGTGCGTGTGGGGAGATGGCTGTTTCCCAGGAACGCTGTACCGCACAGTCGTGTTCCGTGTGTGTGTGCGTGTGGGGAGATGGCTGTTTCCCTGGAACGCTGTACCGCACAGTCGTATTCCGTGTGTGCGCGCGCGGAGATGTCTGTTTCCCAGGAACGCTGTACCACACAGTCGTGTTCTGTGTGTGTGTGTGCGCGGAGATGTCTGTTTCCCGGGAATGCTGTACCACACAGTCGTGTTCCGTGTGTGTGCGCGCGGAGTTGTCTGTTTCCCGGGAATGCTGTACCACACAGTCGTGTTCCGTGTGTGTGTGTGTGTGTGTGTGTGGAGATGGCTGTTTCCCAGGAACGCTGTACTACACAGTCGTGTTCCTTGTGTGTGTGTGCGCGGAGATGTCTGTTTCCCAGGAACGCTGTACCGCACAGTCGTGTTCCGTGTGTGTGTGCGTGTGGGGAGATGGCTGTTTCCCAGGAACGCTGTACCACACAGTCGTGTTCCGTGTGTGTGTGTGTGTGTGTGCGCGGAGATGGCTGTTTCCCAGGAATGCTGTACCACACAGTCGTGTTCCTTGTGTGTGTGTGTGTGTACGCGAGATGTCTGTTTCCCAGGAACGCTGTACCACACAGTCGTGTTCCGTGTGTGTGCGTGTGCGCGGAGATGTCTGTTTCCCAGGAACGCTGTATCAGACAGTCGTGTTCTGTGTGTTTGTGTGTGTGTGTGGGGAGATGGCTGTTTCCCAGGAACACTGTACCACACAGTCGTGTTCCATGTGTGTGTGTGTGGGGAGATGGCTGTTTCCCAGGAACACTGTACCACACAGTCGTGTTCCGTGTGTGTGTGTGTGTGTGTGTGTGTGTGTGGGGAGATGGCTGTTTCCCAGGAACGCTGTACCACACAGTCGTGTTCCGTGTGTGTGTGTGTGTGTGCGGAGATGTCTGTTTCCCAGGAACGCTGTACCACACAGTCGTATTCCGTGTGTGTGGGGGGGGAGTTGGCTGTTTCCCAGGAACGCTGTATCACACATTCATGTTCCGTGAGTGTGTGTGTGTGTGCAGAGATGTCTGCTTCCCAGGAACGCTGTACCACACAGTCGTGTTCCGTGTGTGTGTGTGTGCGGAGATGTCTGTTTCCCAGGAATGCTGTACCACACAGTCGTGTTCCGTGTGTGTGTGTGTGTGTGTGGGCGGGGGGGGGAGATGGTTGTTTCCCAGGAACACTGTACTACACAGTCGTGTTCCATTTGTGCGTGTGTGTGGAGATGTCTGTTTCCCAGGAACGCCGTACCACACAGTCGTGTTCCGTGAGTGTGCGTGTGCGGAGATGGCTGTTTCCCAGGAACGCTGTACCACACAGTCGTGTTCCGTGAGTGTGTGTGTGTGTGTGTGTCGAGATGGCTGTTTCCCAGGAACGCTGTACCACACAGTCGTGTTCCGTGTGTGTGTGTGTGTGGAGATGGCTGTTTCCCAGGAACGCTGTACCACACAGTCGTGTTCCGTGTGTGTGTCGAGATGGCTGTTTCCCAGGAACGCTGTACCACACAGTCGTGTTCCTTGTGTGTGTGTGTGCGGAGATGTCTGTTTCCCAGGAACGCTGTACTACACAGTCGTGTTCCGTGTGTGCGTGCGTGTGGAGATGTCTGTTTCCCAGGAACGCCGTACCACACAGTCGTGTTCCGTGTGTGTGCGTGTGCGGAGATGTCTGTTTCCCAGGAACGCTGTACTGCACAGTCGTGTTCCGTGAGTGTGCGCGTGTGCTGAGATGTCTGCTTCCCAGGAAAGCTGTACCACACAGTCGTGTTCTGTGTGTGTGTGTGTGTGCGGAGATGTCTGTTTCCCAGGAATGCTGTATCACACAGTCGTGTTCCGTGTGTGTGTGTGTGGAGATGGCTGTTTCCCAGGAACGCTGTACCACACAGTCATGTTCCGTGTGTGTGTGTGTGTGTGTGTCAAGATTGCTGTTTCCCAGGAACGCTGTACCACACAGTCGTGTTCCGTGTGTGTGTGTGTGGAGATGGCTGTTTCCCAGGAACGCTGTACCACACAGTCGTGTTCCGTGTGTGTGTGTGCGTAGATGTCTGTTTCCCAGGAACGCTGTACTGCACAGTCGTGTTCCGTGAGTGTGCGCGTGTGCTGAGATGTCTGCTTCCCAGGAAAGCTGTGCCACACAGTCTTTTTCCGTCTGTGTGTGTGCGGCGATGGCTGTTTCCCAGGTACACTGTACCACACAGTCGTGTTCCGTGTGTGGGTATGTGTGTGTGTGGGGAGATGGCTGTTTCCCGGGAACACTGTACCACACAGTCGTGTTCCATGTGTGTTTGTGTGTGCGTGTGCGGACATTGCTGTTTCCCAGGAACGCTGTACAACACAGCCGTGTTCCGTGTGTGTGCATGCATTGTGCGGAGATGGCTTTTTCCCAGGAACGCTGTACCACAGTCGTGTTCCGTTTGTGTGTGTGCGTGTGCAGAGATGGCTGTTTCCCTGGAACACTGTACCACACAGTCGTGTTCCGTGTGTGTGTGTGTGTGTGTGTGTGTGTGTGTGTGCGCGGAGATGTCTGTTTCCCAGGAACGCTGTACCACACAGTCGTGTTCCGTGTGTGTGTGTGCGGAGATGTCTGTTTCCCAGGAACGCTGTACCACACAGTCGTGTTCCGTGTGTGTGTGTGTGTGTGTGTGTGTGTGTGCGGAGATGTCTGTTTCCCAGGAACGCTGTACCACACAGTCGTGTTCCGTGTGTGTGTGTGTGCGTGCGTGTGTGTGCGGAGATGTCTGTTTCCCAGGAACGCTGTACCACACAGTCGTGTTCCGTGTGTGTGTGTGTGTGTGTGTGTGTGCGCGGAGATGGCTGTTTCCCAGGAACGCAGTACCACACAGTCGTGTTCCGTGTGTGTGTGTGTGTGTGTGTGTGTGCGGAGATGGCTGTTTCCCAGGAACACTGTACCACACAGTCGTGTTCCGTGTGTGTCTGTGCATGTGCAGAGATGGCTGTTTCACAGGAACGCTGTACCACACAGTCGTGTTCCGTGTGTGTGTGTGCGTGTGCGGAGATGGCTGTTTCCCAGGAACGCTGTACCACACAGTCATGTTCCGTGTGTGTGTGTGTGTGTGTGTGTGTGTGTGTGTGTGTGTGCGGAGATGTCTGTTTCCCAGGAACGCTGTACCACACAGTCGTGTTCCGTGTGTGTGCGTGTGTGCGGAGGTGTCTGTTTCCCAGGAATGCTGTACAACACAGTCGTGTTCCGTGTGTGTGCGCGGAGATGTCTGTTCCCAGGTACGCTGTAGCACACAGTCGTGTTCCGTGTGTGTGCGTGTGCGGAGATGGCTGTTTCCCAGGAACGCTGTACCACACAGTCGTGTTCCGTGTGTGTGTGTGGAGATGGCTGTTCCCCAGGAACGCTGTACCACACAGTCGTGTTCCGTGTGTGTGTGTGTGTGGGGAGATGGCTGTTTCCCAGGAACACTGTACCACACAGTCGTGTTCCGTGTGTGTGTGTGTGTGTGTGCGGAGATAGCTGTTTCCCAGGAACGCTGTACCACACAGCCGTGTTCCGTGTGTGTGTGCGGAGATGTCTGTTTCCCAGGAACGCTGTACCACACAGTCGTGTTCCGTGTGTGTGTGTGTGTGTGTGTGGGGAGATGGCTGTTTCCCAGGAACACTGTACCACACAGTCGTGTTCCGTGTGTGTGTGTGGGGAGATGGCTGTTTCCCAGGAACACTGTACCACACAGTCGTGTTCCGTGTGTGTGTGCGGAGATAGCTGTTTCCCAGGAACGCTGTACCACACAGCCGTGTTCCGTGTGTGTGTGCGGAGATGTCTGTTTCCCAGGAACGCTGTACCACACAGTCGTGTTCCATGTGTGTGTGCGTGTGTGCGGAGATGTCTGTTTCCCAGGAACGCTGTACCACACAGTCGTGTTCCGTGTGTGTGTGTGTTTGTGTGTGGGGAGATGGCTGTTTCCCAGGAACGCTGGTATACACAGTCGTGTTCCGTGTGAGTGTGCGGAGATGTCTGTTTCACAGGAACGCTGTACAACACAGTTTTGTTCCATGTGTGTGCGTGTGTGCGGAGATGGCTGTATCCCACGTACGCTGTACCACACAGTCGTGTTCTGTGTGTGTGCGTGTGCGGAGATGTCTGTTTCCCAGGAACGCTGTACCACACAGTCGTGTTCCGTGTGTGTGCCTGTGTGCGGAGATAGCTGTTTCCCAGGAATGCTGTACCGCACAGTCGTATTTCGTTTGTGTGTGTGTGTGCGCGCGAAGATGTCTGTTTCCCAGGAACGCTGTACCACACAGTCGTGTTCCGTGTGTGTGTGCGTGTGGGGAGATGGCTGTTTCCCAGGAATGCTGTACCGCACAGTCGTGTTCCGTGTGTGTGTGTGTATGTACGCGGAGATAGCTGTTTCCCAGGAACGCTGTACCACACAGTCGTGTTCCGTGTGTGTGCGTGTGGGGAGATGGCTGTTTCCCAGGAACGCTGTACCACACAGTCGTGTTCCGTGTGTGTGTGTGGAGATGGCTGTTACCCAGGAACCTTGTACCACACAGTTTTGTTCCGTGTGTGTGTGTGTGTGCGGAGATGGCTGTTTCCCAGGAACGCTGTACCACACAGTCGTGTTCCGTGAGTGTGTGCGGAGATGGCTGCTTCCCAGGAACGCTGTACCACACAGTCGTGTTCTGTGTGTGTGTGCGGAGATGTCTGTTTCCCAGGAACGCTGTACCACACAGTCGTGTTCTGTGTGTGTGTGCGTGTGGGCGAAGATCTCTGTTTCCCTGGAACGCTGTACCACACAGTCGTGTTCCGTGTCTGTGTGCGGAGATGGCTGTTTCCCAGGAACGCTGTACCACACAGTCGTGTTCCGCGTGTGTGTGCGGAGATGGCTGTTTCCCAGGAATGCTGTACCACACAGTCATGTTCCGTGTGTGTGTGTGTGGGTGGGTGTGCGCGGAGTTGGCTGTTTCCCAGGAACACTGTACCACACAGTCGTGTTCCGTGTGTGTGTGTGGGGGGAGATGGCTGTTTCCCAGGAACACTGTACCACACAGTCGTGTTCCATGTGTGTGCGTGTGTGCGGAGATGTCTGTTTCCCAGGAATGCTGTACCACACAGTCGTGTTCCGTGTGCGTGTGCGGAGATGGCTGTTTCCCAGGAATGCTGTACCACACAGTCGTGTTCCGTGTGTGTGTGTGTGTGTGTGTGTGTGTGTGCGTGTGCGGAGATGGCTGTTTCCCAGGAACGCTGTACCACACAGTCTTGTTCCGTGAGTGTGCGCGTGTGCGGAGATGACTGTTTCCCAGGAACGCTGTACCACACAGTCGTGTTCTGTGTGTGTGTGTGTGAGCGTGGAGCAGGCTGGTTCCCAGGAACGCTGTACCACATAGTCATGTTCCATGTGTGTGTGCGGAGATGGCTGTTTCCCAGGAACGCTGTACCACAGTCGTGTTCCGTGTGTGTGTGTGTGTGTGTGTGTGTGTGCGTATGTGGAGATGGCTGTTTTGCAGGAACGCTGTACCACACAGTCGTGTTCCGTGTGTGTCTGTGCGTGTGTGCGGAGATGGCTGTTTCCCACGAATGCTATACCACACAGTCATGTTCCGTGTGTGTGTGTGTGTGGGGAGATGGCTGTTTCCCAGGAACGCTGTACCACACAGTCGTGTTCCGTGTGTGTGTGTGCGTGTGCGAAGATGGCTGTTTCCCAGGAATGCTGTACCACACAGTTGTGTTCCGTGTGTGTGTGTGTGTGCGGAGATGTCTGTTTCCCAGGAACGCTGTACCACACAGTCGTGTTCCGTGTGTGTGTGTGTGTGTGTGTGTGTGTGCGCGGAGATGGCTGTTTCCCAGGAACGCAGTACCACACAGTCGTGTTCCGTGTGTGTGTGTGTGTGTGTGTGTGTGTGTGCGGAGATGGCTGTTTCCCAGGAACACTGTACCACACAGTCGTGTTCCGTGTGTGTCTGTGCATGTGCAGAGATGGCTGTTTCACAGGAACGCTGTACCACACAGTCGTGTTCCGTGTGTGTGTGTGCGTGTGCGGAGATGGCTGTTTCCCAGGAACGCTGTACCACACAGTCATGTTCCGTGTGTGTGTGTGTGTGTGTGTGTGTGTGTGTGTGTGTGTGTGTGTGCGGAGATGTCTGTTTCCCAGGAACGCTGTACCACACAGTCGTGTTCCGTGTGTGTGCGTGTGTGCGGAGGTGTCTGTTTCCCAGGAATGCTGTACAACACAGTCGTGTTCCGTGTGTGTGCGTGTGTGCAGAGGTGTCTGTTTCCCAGGAATGCTGTACCACACAGTCGTGTTCCGTGTGTGTGCGCGGAGATGTCTGTTCCCAGGTACGCTGTACCACACAGTCGTGTTCCGTGTGTGTGCGTGTGCGGAGATGGCTGTTTCCCAGGAACGCTGTACCACACAGTCGTGTTCCGTGTGTGTGTGTGGAGATGGCTGTTCCCCAGGAACGCTGTACCACACAGTCGTGTTCCGTGTGTGTGTGTGTGGGGAGATGGCTGTTTCCCAGGAACACTGTACCACACAGTCGTGTTCCGTGTGTGTGTGTGTGTGTGTGCGGAGATAGCTGTTTCCCAGGAACGCTGTACCACACAGCCGTGTTCCGTGTGTGTGTGCGGAGATGTCTGTTTCCCAGGAACGCTGTACCACACAGTCGTGTTCCGTGTGTGTGTGCGGAGATAGCTGTTTCCCAGGAACGCTGTACCACACAGTCGTGTTCCGTGTTTGTGTGCGTGTGTGCGGAGATGTCTGTTTCCCAGGAACGCTGGTATACACAGTCGTGTTCCGTGTGAGTGTGCGGAGATGTCTGTTTCACAGGAACGCTGTACAACACAGTTTTGTTCCGTGTGTGTGCGTGTGTGCGGAGATGGCTCTATCCCACGTACGCTGTACCACACAGTCCTGTTCCGTGTGTGTGCGCGCGAAGATGTCTGTTTCCCAGGAACGCTGTATCACACAGTCGTGTTCCGTGTGTGTGTGTGGGGGGAGATGGCTGTTTCCCAGGAACACTGTACCACACAGTCGTGTTCCATGTGTGTGCGTGTGTGCGGAGATGTCTGTTTCCCAGGAATGCTGTACCACACAGTCGTGTTCCGTGTGCGTGTGCGGAGATGGCTGTTTCCCAGGAATGCTGTACCACACAGTCGTGTTCCGTGTGTGTGTGTGTGTGTGTGTGTGTGTGTGCGTGTGCGGAGATGGCTGTTTCCCAGGAACGCTGTACCACACAGTCTTGTTCCGTGAGTGTGCGCGTGTGCGGAGATGACTGTTTCCCAGGAACGCTGTACCACACAGTCGTGTTCTGTGTGTGTGTGTGTGAGCGTGTAGCAGGCTGGTTCCCAGGAACGCTGTACCACATAGTCATGTTCCATGTGTGTGTGCGGAGATGGCTGTTTCCCAGGAACGCTGTACCACAGTCGTGTTCCGTGTGTGTGTGTGTGTGTGTGTGTGTGTGCGTATGTGGAGATGGCTGTTTTGCAGGAACGCTGTACCACACAGTCGTGTTCCGTGTGTGTCTGTGCGTGTGTGCGGAGATGGCTGTTTCCCACGAATGCTATACCACACAGTCGTGTTCCGTGTGTGTGTGTGTGTGGGGAGATGGCTGTTTCCCAGGAACGCTGTACCACACAGTCGTGTTCCGTGTGTGTGTGTGCGTGTGCGAAGATGGCTGTTTCCCAGGAATGCTGTACCACACAGTTGTGTTCCGTGTGTGTGTGTGTGTGCGGAGATGTCTGTTTCCCAGGAACGCTGTACCACACAGTCGTGTTCCGTGTGTGTGTGTGTGTGTGTGTGTGTGTGCGCGGAGATGGCTGTTTCCCAGGAACGCAGTACCACACAGTCGTGTTCCGTGTGTGTGTGTGTGTGTGTGTGTGTGTGCGGAGATGGCTGTTTCCCAGGAACGCTGTACCACACAGTCGTGTTCCGTGTGTGTCTGTGCATGTGCAGAGATGGCTGTTTCACAGGAACGCTGTACCACACAGTCGTGTTCCGTGTGTGTGTGTGCGTGTGCGGAGATGGCTGTTTCCCAGGAACGCTGTACCACACAGTCATGTTCCGTGTGTGTGTGTGTGTGTGTGTGTGTGTGTGTGTGTGTGTGTGTGTGCGGAGATGTCTGTTTCCCAGGAACGCTGTACCACACAGTCGTGTTCCGTGTGTGTGCGTGTGTGCGGAGGTGTCTGTTTCCCAGGAATGCTGTACAACACAGTCGTGTTCCGTGTGTGTGCGTGTGTGCAGAGGTGTCTGTTTCCCAGGAATGCTGTACCACACAGTCGTGTTCCGTGTGTGTGCGCGGAGATGTCTGTTCCCAGGTACGCTGTACCACACAGTCGTGTTCCGTGTGTGTGCGTGTGCGGAGATGGCTGTTTCCCAGGAACGCTGTACCACACAGTCGTGTTCCGTGTGTGTGTGTGGAGATGGCTGTTCCCCAGGAACGCTGTACCACACAGTCGTGTTCCGTGTGTGTGTGTGTGGGGAGATGGCTGTTTCCCAGGAACACTGTACCACACAGTCGTGTTCCGTGTGTGTGTGTGTGTGTGTGCGGAGATAGCTGTTTCCCAGGAACGCTGTACCACACAGCCGTGTTCCGTGTGTGTGTGCGGAGATGTCTGTTTCCCAGGAACGCTGTACCACACAGTCGTGTTCCGTGTGTGTGTGCGGAGATAGCTGTTTCCCAGGAACGCTGTACCACACAGTCGTGTTCCGTGTTTGTGTGCGTGTGTGCGGAGATGTCTGTTTCCCAGGAACGCTGGTATACACAGTCGTGTTCCGTGTGAGTGTGCGGAGATGTCTGTTTCACAGGAACGCTGTACAACACAGTTTTGTTCCGTGTGTGTGCGTGTGTGCGGAGATGGCTCTATCCCACGTACGCTGTACCACACAGTCCTGTTCCGTGTGTGTGCGCGCGAAGATGTCTGTTTCCCAGGAACGCTGTATCACACAGTCGTGTTCCGTGTGTGTGTGTGTGTGTGTGTGTGTGTGTGTGTGTGTGTATGTGCGCAGAGATAGCTGTTTCCCAGGAACGCTGTACCACACAGTCGTGTTCCATGTGTGTGTACGTGTGGGGAGATGGCTGTTTCCCAGGAACGCTGTACCGCACAGTCGTGTTCCGTGTGTGTGTGTGTATGTGCGCGGAGATAGCTGTTTCCCAGGAACGCTGTACCACACAGTCGTGTTCCGTGTGTGTGCGTGTGGGGAGATGGCTGTTTCCCAGGAACGCTGTACCACACAGTCGTGTTCCGTGTGTGTGTGTGGAGATGGCTGTTACCCAGGAACCTTGTACCACACAGTTTTGTTCCGTGTGTGTGTGTGTGTGTGCGGAGATGGCTGTTTCCCAGGAACGCTGTACCACACAGTCGTGTTCCGTGAGTGTGTGCGGAGATGGCTGCTTCCCAGGAACGCTGTACCACACAGTCGTGTTCTGTGTGTGTGTGCGGAGATGTCTGTTTCCCAGGAACGCTGTACCACACAGTCGTGTTCTGTGTGTGTGTGCGTGTGGGCGAAGATCTCTGTTTCCCTGGAACGCTGTACCACACAGTCGTGTTCCGTGTCTGTGTGCGGAGATGGCTGTTTCCCAGGAACGCTGTACCACACAGTCGTGTTCCGCGTGTGTGTGCGGAGATGGCTGTTTCCCAGGAATGCTGTACCACACAGTCTTGTTCCGTGTGTGTGTGTGTGGGTGGGTGTGCGCGGAGTTGGCTGTTTCCCAGGAACACTGTACCACACAGTCGTGTTCCGTGTGTGTGTGTGGGGGGAGATGGCTGTTTCCCAGGAACACTGTACCACACAGTCGTGTTCCATGTGTGTGCGTGTGTGCGGAGATGTCTGTTTCCCAGGAATGCTGTACCACACAGTCGTGTTCCGTGTGCGTGTGCGGAGATGGCTGTTTCCCAGGAATGCTGTACCACACAGTCGTGTTCCGTGTGTGTGTGTGTGTGTGTGTGTGTGTGTGTGCGTGTGCGGAGATGGCTGTTTCCCAGGAACGCTGTACCACACAGTCTTGTTCCGTGAGTGTGCGCGTGTGCGGAGATGACTGTTTCCCAGGAACGCTGTACCACACAGTCGTGTTCTGTGTGTGTGTGTGTGAGCGTGGAGCAGGCTGGTTCCCAGGAACGCTGTACCACATAGTCATGTTCCATGTGTGTGTGCGGAGATGGCTGTTTCCCAGGAACGCTGTACCACAGTCGTGTTCCGTGTGTGTGTGTGTGCGTATGTGGAGATGGCTGTTTTGCAGGAACGCTGTACCACACAGTCGTGTTCCGTGTGTGTCTGTGCGTGTGTGCGGAGATGGCTGTTTCCCACGAATGCTATACCACACAGTCATGTTCCGTGTGTGTGTGTGTGTGGGGAGATGGCTGTTTCCCAGGAACGCTGTACCACACAGTCGTGTTCCGTGTGTGGGTGTGCGTGTGCGAAGATGGC
The DNA here is from genome assembly GCF_047496795.1 of Chiloscyllium punctatum. Classification (NCBI taxonomy): domain Eukaryota; kingdom Metazoa; phylum Chordata; class Chondrichthyes; order Orectolobiformes; family Hemiscylliidae; genus Chiloscyllium; species Chiloscyllium punctatum. The sequence continues at coordinate 24,956 of NW_027309838.1, read as the reverse complement.
TGTTTCCCAGGAATGCTGTACCACACAGTTGTGTTCCGTGTGTGTGTGTGTGTGCGGAGATGTCTGTTTCCCAGGAACGCTGTACCACACAGTCGTGTTCCGTGTGTGTGTGTGTGTGTGTGTGTGTGTGCGGAGATGGCTGTTTCCCAGGAACACTGTACCACACAGTCGTGTTCCGTGTGTGTCTGTGCATGTGCAGAGATGGCTGTTTCACAGGAACGCTGTACCACACAGTCGTGTTCCGTGTGTGTGTGTGCGTGTGCGGAGATGGCTGTTTCCCAGGAACGCTGTACCACACAGTCATGTTCCGTGTGTGTGTGTGTGTGTGTGTGTGTGTGTGTGTGTGTGCGGAGATGTCTGTTTCCCAGGAACGCTGTACCACACAGTCGTGTTCCGTGTGTGTGCGTGTGTGCGGAGGTGTCTGTTTCCCAGGAATGCTGTACAACACAGTCGTGTTCCGTGTGTGTGCGTGTGTGCAGAGGTGTCTGTTTCCCAGGAATGCTGTACCACACAGTCGTGTTCCGTGTGTGTGCGCGGAGATGTCTGTTCCCAGGTACGCTGTACCACACAGTCGTGTTCCGTGTGTGTGCGTGTGCGGAGATGGCTGTTTCCCAGGAACGCTGTACCACACAGTCGTGTTCCGTGTGTGTGTGTGGAGATGGCTGTTCCCCAGGAACGCTGTACCACACAGTCGTGTTCCGTGTGTGTGTGTGTGGGGAGATGGCTGTTTCCCAGGAACACTGTACCACACAGTCGTGTTCCGTGTGTGTGTGTGTGTGTGTGCGGAGATAGCTGTTTCCCAGGAACGCTGTACCACACAGCCGTGTTCCGTGTGTGTGTGCGGAGATGTCTGTTTCCCAGGAACGCTGTACCACACAGTCGTGTTCCGTGTGTGTGTGCGGAGATAGCTGTTTCCCAGGAACGCTGTACCACACAGTCGTGTTCCGTGTTTGTGTGCGTGTGTGCGGAGATGTCTGTTTCCCAGGAACGCTGGTATACACAGTCGTGTTCCGTGTGAGTGTGCGGAGATGTCTGTTTCACAGGAACGCTGTACAACACAGTTTTGTTCCGTGTGTGTGCGTGTGTGCGGAGATGGCTCTATCCCACGTACGCTGTACCACACAGTCCTGTTCCGTGTGTGTGCGCGCGAAGATGTCTGTTTCCCAGGAACGCTGTATCACACAGTCGTGTTCCGTGTGTGTGTGTGTGTGTGTGTGTGTGTGTGTGTGTGTGTGTGTGTGTGTATGTGCGCAGAGATAGCTGTTTCCCAGGAACGCTGTACCACACAGTCGTGTTCCGTGTGTGTGTACGTGTGGGGAGATGGCTGTTTCCCAGGAACGCTGTACCACACAGTCGTGTTCCGTGTGTGTGTGTGCGGAGATGGCTGTTACCCAGGAACCTTGTACCACACAGTTTTGTTCCGTGTGTGTGTGTGTGTGTTTGCGGAGATGGCTGTTACCCAGGAACCTTGTACCACACAGTTTTGTTCCGTGTGTGTGTGCGGAGATGGCTGTTTCCCAGGAACGCTGTACCACACAGTCGTGTTCCGTGTGTGTGCGTGTGTGCAGAGGTGTCTGTTTCCCAGGAATGCTGTACCACACAGTCGTGTTCCGTGTGTGTGCGCGGAGATGTCTGTTCCCAGGTACGCTGTACCACACAGTCGTGTTCCGTGTGTGTGCGTGTGCGGAGATGGCTGTTTCCCAGGAACGCTGTACCACACAGTCGTGTTCCGTGTGTGTGTGTGGAGATGGCTGTTCCCCAGGAACGCTGTACCACACAGTCGTGTTCCGTGTGTGTGTGTGTGGGGAGATGGCTGTTTCCCAGGAACACTGTACCACACAGTCGTGTTCCGTGTGTGTGTGTGTGTGTGCGGAGATAGCTGTTTCCCAGGAACGCTGTACCACACAGCCGTGTTCCGTGTGTGTGTGCGGAGATGTCTGTTTCCCAGGAACGCTGTACCACACAGTCGTGTTCCGTGTGTGTGTGCGGAGATAGCTGTTTCCCAGGAACGCTGTACCACACAGTCGTGTTCCGTGTTTGTGTGCGTGTGTGCGGAGATGTCTGTTTCCCAGGAACGCTGGTATACACAGTCGTGTTCCGTGTGAGTGTGCGGAGATGTCTGTTTCACAGGAACGCTGTACAACACAGTTTTGTTCCGTGTGTGTGCGTGTATGCGGAGATGGCTCTATCCCACGTACGCTGTACCACACAGTCCTGTTCCGTGTGTGTGCGCGCGAAGATGTCTGTTTCCCAGGAACGCTGTATCACACAGTCGTGTTCCGTGTGTGTGTGTGTGTGTGTGTGTGTGTGTGTGTGTGTGTGTATGTGCGCAGAGATAGCTGTTTCCCAGGAACGCTGTACCACACAGTCGTGTTCCGTGTGTGTGTACGTGTGGGGAGATGGCTGTTTCCCAGGAACGCTGTACCACACAGTCGTGTTCCGTGTGTGTGTGTGCGGAGATGGCTGTTACCCAGGAACCTTGTACCACACAGTTTTGTTCCGTGTGTGTGTGTGTGTGTGTGTGTGCGGAGATGGCTGTTTCCCAGGAACGCTGTACCACACAGTCGTGTTCCGTGTGTGTGTGTGCGGAGATGGCTGTTACCCAGGAACCTTGTACCACACAGTTTTGTTCCGTGTGTGTGTGTGTGTGTGTTTGCGGAGATGGCTGTTACCCAGGAACCTTGTACCACACAGTTTTGTTCCGTGTGTGTGTGCGGAGATGGCTGTTTCCCAGGAACGCTGTACCACACAGTCGTGTTCCGTGAGTGTGTGCGGAGATGGCTGCTTCCCAGGAACGCTGTACCACACAGTCGTGTTCCATGTGTGTGTGCGGAGATGGCTGTTTCCCAGGAACGCTGTACCACACAGTCGTGTTCCGTGAGTGTGTGCGGAGATGGCTGCTTCCCAGGAACGCTGTACCACACAGTCGTGTTCCGCGTGTGTGTGCGGAGATGGCTGTAACCCAGGAATGCTGTAACACACAGTCGTGTTCTATGTGTGTGTGTGTGTGGAGATGTCTGTTTCCCAGGAACGCTGTACCACACAGTCGTGTTCTGTGTGTGTGTGCGTGTGGGCGAAGATGTCTGTTTCCCAGGAACGCTGTAAAACACAGTCGTGTTCCGCGTGTGTGTGCAGAGATGGCTGTTTCCCAGGAACGCTGTACCACACAGTCGTGTTCCGTGTGTGTGTGTGTGTGTGTGTGTGTGCGGAGCTGGCTGTTTCCCAGGAACGCTGTACCACACAGTCGTGTTCCGTGGTGTGTGCGTTTGCGGAGATGGCTGTTTCCCAGGAACGCTGTACCACACAGTCGTGTTCCGTGTGTGTGTGCAGAGATGGCTGTTTCCCAGGAACGCTGTACCACACAGTCGTGTTCCGCGTGTGTGTGCGGAGATGGCTGTTTACCAGGAATGCTGTACCACACAGTCGTGTTCCGTGTGTGTGTGTGTGTGTGTGTGTGTGTGTGTGCGGAGATGGCTGTTTCCCAGGAACGCTGTACCACACAGTCGTGTTCCGTGGTGTGTGCGTTTGCGGAGATGGCTGTTTCCCAGGAACGCTGTACCACACAGTCGTGTTCCGTGGTGTGAGCGTGTGGGGAGATGGCTGTTTCCCAGGATCGCTGTACCACACAGTCCTGTTCCGTGTGTGTGTGTGTGTGTGTGTGCGGAGATGTCTGTTTCCCAGGGACGCTGTACCACACAGTCGTGTTCCGTGTGTGTGTGTGTGCGGAGATGTCTGTTTGCTAGGAACGCTGTACCACAAAGTCATGTTCCGTGTGTGTGCACATGTGGACAGATGGCTGTTTCCCACGAACGCTGTACCACACAGTCGTGTTCCCTGTGTGTGTGTGTGTGTGTGTGTATGTGCGCGGAGATGGCTGTTTCCCAGGTACGCTGTACCACACAGTCGTGTTCCGTGTGTGTCTGTGCGTGTGCGGAGATGTCTGTTTCCCAGGAACGCTGTACCGCACAGTCGTGTTCCGTGTGTGTGTGCGTGTGCGGAGATGTCTGTTTCCCAGGAACGCTGTACCACACAGTCGTGTTCCGTGTGTGTGTGTGCGCGGAGATGGCTGTATCCCTGGAACGCTATACCACACAGTTGTGTTCCGTGTGTGTGTGTGTGTGTGTGCGGAGATGACTGTTTCCCAGGAACGCTGTACCACACAGTCGTGTTCCAAGTGTGTGTGTGTGGGGAGGTGGCTGTTTCCCAGGAACACTGTACCACACAGTCGTGTTCCGTGTGTGTCCGCGTGTGCGGAGATGGCTGTTTCCCAGGAACGCTGTACCACACAGTCGTGTTCCGTGTGTGTGCGCGTGTGCGGAGATGGCTGTTTCCCAGTAACGCTGTACCACGCAGTCGTGTTCCATGTGTGTGCGTGTGCGGAGATGGCTGTTTCCCTGGAACGCTGTACCACACAGTCGTGTTCCGTGTGTGTGCGCGTGTGCAGAGATGGCTGTGTCCCAGGTACGCTGTACCACACAGTCGTATTCCGTGTGTGTCTGTGCGTGTGTGGAGATGGCTGTTTCCCAGGAACGCTGTACCACACAGTCGTGTTCCGTGTGTGTGTGTGTGGAGATGGCTGTTTCCCAGGAACGCTGTACCACACAGTTGTGTTCCGTGTGTGTGTGCGTGTGCGGAGATGTCTGTTTCCCAGGAACGCTCTACCACACAGTCGTGTTCCATGTGTGTGTGCGTGTGGGGAGATGGCTGTTTCCCAGGAACACTGTACCACACAGTTTTGTTCCGTGTGTGTGTGTGTGTGTGTGTGTGTGCGGAGATGGCAGTTTCCCAGGAACGCTGTACCACACAGTCGTGTTCTGTGTGTGTGTGCGTGTGGGCGAAGATGTCTGTTTCCCAGGAACGCTGTACCACACAGTCGTGTTCCGTGTGTGTGTGCAGAGATGGCTGTTTCCCAGGAACGCTGTACCACACAGTCGTGTTCCGCGTGTGTGTGCGGAGATGGCTGTTTACCAGGAATGCTGTACCACACAGTCGTGTTCCGTGTGTGTGTGTGTGTGTGTGTGTGTGTGCGGAGATGGCTGTTTCCCAGGAACGCTGTACCACACAGTCGTGTTCCGTGGTGTGTGCGTTTGCGGAGATGGCTGTTTCCCAGGAACGCTGTACCACACAGTCGTGTTCCGTGTGTGTGTGCAGAGATGGCTGTTTCCCAGGAACGCTGTACCACACAGTCATGTTCCGCGTGTGTGTGCGGAGATGGCTGTTTACCAGGAATGCTGTACCACACAGTCGTGTTCCGTGTGTGTGTGTGTGTGTGTGTGTGTGTGTGTGTGCGGAGATGGCTGTTTCCCAGGAACGCTGTACCACACAGTCGTGTTCCGTGGTGTGTGCGTTTGCGGAGATGGCTGTTTCCCAGGAACGCTGTACCACACAGTCGTGTTCCGTGGTGTGAGCGTGTGGGGAGATGGCTGTTTCCCAGGAACGCTGTACCACACAATCCTGTTCCGTGTGTGTGTGTGTGTATGTGTGCGGAGATGTCTGTTTGCTAGGAACGCTGTACCACAAAGTCATGTTCCGTGTGTGTGCACATGTGGACAGATGGCTGTTTCCCACGAACGCTGTACCACACAGTCGTGTTCCCTGTGTGTGTGTGTGTGTGTGTGTATGTGCGCGGAGATGGCTGTTTCCCAGGTACGCTGTACCACACAGTCGTGTTCCGTGTGTGTCTGTGCGTGTGCGGAGATGTCTGTTTCCCAGGAACGCTGTACCACACAGTCGTGTTCCGTGTGTGTGTGCGTGTGCGGAGATGTCTGTTTCCCAGGAACGCTGTACCACACAGTCGTGTTCCGTGTGTGTGTGTGCGCGGAGATGGCTGTATCCCTGGAACGCTATACCACACAGTTGTGTTCCGTGTGTGTGTGTGTGTGTGTGCGGAGATGACTGTTTCCCAGGAACGCTGTACCACACAGTCGTGTTCCAAGTGTGTGTGTGTGGGGAGGTGGCTGTTTCCCAGGAACACTGTACCACACAGTCGTGTTCCGTGTGTGTCCGCGTGTGCGGAGATGGCTGTTTCCCAGGAACGCTGTACCACACAGTCGTGTTCCGTGTGTGTGCGCGTGTGCGGAGATGGCTGTTTCCCAGTAACGCTGTACCACACAGTCGTGTTCCATGTGTGTGCGTGTGCGGAGATGGCTGTTTCCCTGGAACGCTGTACCACACAGTCGTGTTCCGTGTGTGTGCGCGTGTGCAGAGATGGCTGTGTCCCAGGTACGCTGTACCACACAGTCGTATTCCGTGTGTGTCTGTGCGTGTGTGGAGATGGCTGTTTCCCAGGAACGCTGTACCACACAGTCGTGTTCCGTGTGTGTGTGTGTGGAGATGGCTGTTTCCCAGGAACGCTGTACCACACAGTTGTGTTCCGTGTGTGTGTGCGTGTGCGGAGATGTCTGTTTCCCAGGAACGCTCTACCACACAGTCGTGTTCCATGTGTGTGTGCGTGTGGGGAGATGGCTGTTTCCCTGGAACACTGTACCACACAGTTTTGTTCCGTGTGTGTGTGTGTGCGGAGATGGCAGTTTCCCAGGAACGCTGTACCACACAGTCGTGTTCCGTGTGTGTGTGTGTGTGTGTGTGTGTGTGCGGAGATGGCTGTTTCCCAGGAACGCTGTACCACACAGTCGTGTTCCGCGTGGGTGTGCGGAGATGTCTGTTTCCCAGGAACACTGTATCACACAGTCGTGTTCTGTGTGTGTGCGCGTGTGGGCGAAGATGTCTGTTTCCCAGGAATGCTGTACCACACAGTCGTGTTCCGTGTGTGTGCGTGTGTGTGCGGAGATGTCTGTTTCCCAGGAACGCTGTACCACACAGTCGTGTTCCGTGTGTGTGTGTGTGTGTGTGTGTGTGTGTGTGCGGAGATGGCTGTTTCCCAGGAACGCTGTACCACACAGTCGTGTTCTGTGTGTGTGTGCGTGTGGGGAGATGGCTGTTATCCAGGAACGCTGTACCACACAATCGTGTTCCGTGTGTGTGTGCGGAGATGGCTGTTACCCAGGAACCTTGTACCACACAGTTGTGTTCCGTGTGTGTGTGTGTGTGTGTGTGTGTGTGTGTGTGTGTGGAGATGGCTGTTTCCCAGGAATGCTGTACCACAGAGTCATGTTCCGTGTGTGTGTGTGTGTGTGGGGGGAGATGGCTGTTTCCCAGGAATGCTGTACCACACAATCGTGTTCCGTGTGTGTGTGCGGAGATGGCTGTTTCCCAGGAACGCTGTACCACACAGTCGTGTTCCGTGTGTGTGTGCGGAGATGGCTGTTTCCCAGGAACGCTGTACCACACAGTCGTGTTCTGTGTGTGTGTGCGCGTGGGGAGATGGCTGTTATCCAGGAACGCTGTACCACACAATCGTATTCCGTGTGTGTGTGCGGAGATGGCTGTTACCCAGGAACCTTGTACCACACAGTTGTGTTCCGTGTGTGTGTGTGTGTGTGTGTGTGTGTGTGGAGATGGCTGTTTCCCAGGAATGCTGTACCACAGAGTCATGTTCCGTGTGTGTGTGTGTGTGTGGGGGGAGATGGCTGTTTCCCAGGAATGCTGTACCACACAATCGTGTTCCGTGTGTGTGTGCGGAGATGGCTGTTTCCCAGGAACGCTGTACCACACAGTCGTGTTCCGTGTGTGTGTGCGGAGATGGCTGTTTCCCAGGAACGCTGTACCACACAGTCGTGTTCCGCGTGTGTGTGCGGAGATGGCTGTTACCCAGGAACGCTGTAACACACAGTCGTGTTCCATGTGTGTGTGCGGAGATTGCTGTTTCCCAGGAATGCTGTACCACACAGTCGTGTTCCGTGTGTGTGTGTGTGTGTATGTGTGTGTGCGGAGATGACTGTTTCCCAGGAACGCTGTACCACACAGTCGTGTTCCGTGTGTGTGTGCGGAGATGGCTGTTTCCCAGGATCGCTGTACCACACAGTCGTGTTCCGTGTGTGTGTGTGGAGATGGCTGTTCCCCAGGAACACTGTACCACACAGTCGTGTTCTGCGTGTGTGTGTGTGTGTGTGTGTGTGTGTGCGGAGATGGCTGTTTCCCAGGAACGCTGTACCACACAGTCGTGTTCCGTGTGTGTGTGTGGAGATGGCTGTTCCCCAGGAACACTGTACCACACAGTCGTGTTCTGCGTGTGTGTGTGTGTGTGTGTGTGTGTGCGCGGAGATGTCTGTTTCCCAGGAACGCTGTACCACACAGTCGTGTTCCGTGTGTGTGCGCGGAGATGTCTGTTTCCCAGGAACGCTGTATCAGACAGTCGTGTTCTGTGTGTTTGTGTGTGTGTGTGTGCGGAGATAGCTGTTTCCCAGGAACGCTGTACCACACAGTCGTGTTCCGTGTGTGTGTGCGGAGATAGCTGTTTCCCAGGAACGCTGTACCACACAGTCGTGTTCCATGTGTGTGTGTGTGGGGAGATGGCTGTTTCCCAGGAACACTGTACCACACAGTCGTGTTCCGTGTGTGTGTGTGTGTGTGTGTGCGGAGATAGCTGTTTCCCAGGAACGCTGTACCACACAGTCGTGTTCCGTGTGTGTGTGCGGAGATAGCTGTTTCCCAGGAACGCTGTACCACACAGTCGTGTTCCGTGTGTGTGTGCGTGTGTGCGGAGATGTCTGTTTCCCAGGAACGCTGGTATACACAGTCGTGTTCCGTGTGAGTGTGTGTGTGTGTGTGGGGAGATGTCTGTTTCCCAGGAACGCTGTACCACACAGTCGTGTTCCGTGTGTGTGTGTGTGTGTGTGGGGAGATGTCTGTTTCACAGGAACGCTGTACAACACAGTTTTGTTCCGTGTGTGTGCGTGTGTGCGGAGATGGCTCTATCCCACGTACGCTGTACCACACAGTCGTGTTCTGTGTGTGTGCGTGTGCGGAGATGTCTGTTTCCCAGGAACACTGTACCACACAGTCGTGTTCCGTGTGTGTGTCTGTGCGTGCGGAGATATCTGTTTCCCAGGAATGCTGTACCACACAGTCGTATTTCGTTTGTGTGTGTGTGTGTGCGCGCGAAGATGTCTGTTTCCCAGGAACGCTGTATCACACAGTCGTGTTCCGTGTGTGTGTGTGTGTGTGTGTGTGTGTGTGTATGTGCGCGGAGATAGCTGTTTCCCAGGAACGCTGTACCACACAGTCGTGTTCCGTGTGTGTGTACGTGTGGGGAGATGGCTGTTTCCCAGGAATGCTGTACCACACAGTCGTGTTCCGTGTGCGTGTGTGTGTGTGTGTGGAGATGGCTGTTTCCCAGGAACGCTGTACCGCACAGTCGTGTTCCGTGTGTGTGTGTGCGGAGATGGCTGTTACCCAGGAACCTTGTACCACACAGTTTTGTTCCGTGTGTGTGTGTGTGTGTGTGCGGAGATGGCTGTTTCCCAGGAACGCTGTACCGCACAGTCGTGTTCCGTGTGTGTGTGTGCGGAGATGGCTGTTACCCAGGAACCTTGTACCACACAGTTTTGTTCCGTGTGTGTGTGTGTGTGTGTGTGTGGAGATGGCTGTTTCCCAGGAACGCTGTACCACACAGTCGTGTTCCGTGAGTGTGTGCGGAGATGGCTGCTTCCCAGGAACGCTGTACCACACAGTCGTGTTCCATGTGTGTGTGCGGAGATGGCTGTTTCCCAGGAACGCTGTACCACACAGTCGTGTTCCGTGAGTGTGTGCGGAGATGGCTGCTTCCCAGGAACGCTGTACCACACAGTCGTGTTCCGCGTGTGTGTGCGGAGATGGCTGTAACCCAGGAATGCTGTAACACACAGTCGTGTTCTGTGTGTGTGTGTGTGTGGAGATGTCTGTTTCCCAGGAACGCTGTACCACACAGTCGTGTTCTGTGTGTGTGTGCATGTGGGCGAAGATGTCTGTTTCCCAGGAACGCTGTACCACACAGTCGTGTTCCGTGTGTGTGTGCGGAGATGGCTGTTTCCCAGGAACGCTGTACCACACAGTCGTGTTCCGCGTGTGTGTGCGGAGATGGCTGTTTACCAGGAATGCTGTACCACACAGTCGTGTTCCGTGTGCGTGTGTGTGTGCGGAGATGGCTGTTTCCCAGGAACGCTGTACCACACAGTCCTGTTCCGTGTGTGTGTGTGTGTGTGTGCGGAGATGTCTGTTTCCCAGGGACGCTGTACCACACAGTCGTGTTCCGTGTGTGTGTGTGTGCGGAGATGTCTGTTTGCTAGGAACGCTGTACCACAAAGTCATGTTCCGTGTGTGTGCGCATGTGGACAGATGGCTGTTTCCCACGAACGCTGTACCACACAGTCGTGTTCCCTGTGTGTGTGTGTGTGTGTGTGTATGTGTGTGTGTGTATGTGCGCGAAGATGGCTGTTTCCCAGGTACGCTGTACCACACAGTCGTGTTCCGTGTGTGTCTGTGCGTGTGCGGAGATGTCTGTTTCCCAGGAACGCTGTACCACACAGTCGTGTTCCGTGTGTGTGTGCGTGTGCGGAGATGTCTGTTTCCCAGGAACGCTCTACCACACAGTCGTGTTCCGTGTGTGTCCGCGTGTGCGGAGATGGCTGTTTCCCAGGAACGCTGTACCACACAGTCGTGTTCCGTGTGTGTGCGCGTGTGCGAAGATGGCTGTTTCCCAGTAACGCTGTACCACACAGTCGTGTTCCATGTGTGTGTGTGTGTGGAGATGGCTGTTTCCCAGTAACACTGTACCACACTGTCGTGTTCCATGTGTGTGTGTGTGTGTGTGTGTGTGTGTGCGCGGAGATGTCTGTTTCCCAGGAACGCTGTACCACACAGTCGTGTTCCGTGTGTGTGTGTGCGTGTGCAGAGATGGCTGTTTCCCTGGAACACTGTACCACACAGTCGTGTTCCGTGTGTGTGTGTGTGTGTGTGTGTGTGTGTGTGCGCGGAGATGTCTGTTTCCCAGGAACGCTGTACCACACAGTCGTGTTCCGTGTGTGTGTGTGCGGAGATGTCTGTTTCCCAGGAACGCTGTACCACACAGTCGTGTTCCGTGTGTGTGTGTGTGTGTGTGTGTGTGTGTGTGTGTGCGGAGATGTCTGTTTCCCAGGAACGCTGTACCACACAGTTGTGTTCCGTGTGTGCGTGTGTGGGGAGATGGCTGTTTCCCAGGAACGCTGTACCACACAGTCGTGTTCAGTGTGTGTCTGTGTGTGTGCGGAGATGTCTGTTTCCCAGGAACACTGTACCACACAGTCGTGTTCCATGTGTGTGCGTGTGGGGAGATGGTTGTTTCCGAGGAATGCTGTACCACACAGTCGTGTCCGTGTGTGTGGGGGGTGATGGCTGTTTCCCAGGAACGCTGTACCACACAGTCGTGTTCCGTGTGTGTGCGGAGATGTCTGTTTCCCAGGAACGCTGTCCCACACAGTCGTGTTCCATGCGTGTGTGTGTGTGTGTGTGTGTGCGGAGATGTCAGTTTCCCAGGAATGCTCACCACACAGTCGTGTTCCATGTGTGTGTGTGTGTGTGTGTGTGTGTGGGGAGATGGCTGTTTCCCAGGAAGGCTGTACCACACAGTCGTGTTCCGTGTGTGTGTGTGTGTGTGTGTGCGGAGATGGCTGTTTCCCTGGAACGCTGTACCACACAGTCGTGTTCCGTGTGTGTGTGTGTGTGTGTGTGCGGAGATGTCTGTTTCCCAGTAACGCTGTACCACACAGTCGTGTTCCATGCGTGTGTGTGTGTGTGTGTGTGTGCGGAGATGTCAGTTTCCCAGGAATGCTTACCACACAGTCGTGTTCCATGTGTGTGTGTGTGTGTGTGTGTGGGGAGATGGCTGTTTCCCAGGAAGGCTGTACCACACAGTCGTGTTCCGTGTGTGTGTGTGTGTGTGTGTGCGGAGATGGCTGTTTCCCTGGAACGCTGTACCACACAGTCGTGTTCCGTGTGTGTGTGTGTGTGTGTGTGCGGAGATGTCTGTTTCCCAGTAACGCTGTACAACACAGTCATGTTCCATGTGTGCGTGTGTGCGGAGATGGCTGTTTCCCTGGAACGCTGTACCACACAGTCGTGTTCCGTGTGTGTGTGTGTGTGTGTGTGCGCGGAGATGTCTGTTTCCCAGGAACGCTGTACCACACAGTTGTGTTCCGTGTGTGTGTGTGTGTGTGTGCGCGGAGATGTCTGTTTCCCAGGAACGCTGTACCACACAGTCGTGTTCCGTGTGTGTGTGTGTGTGTGTGTGTGTGTGTGGGGAGATGGCTGTTTCCCAGGAAGGCTGTACCACACAGTCGTGTTCCGTGTGTGTGTGTGTGTGTGTGTGTGTGTGGGGAGATGGCTGTATCCCAGGAACGCTGTACAACACAGTCATGTTCCGTGTGTGTGTGCGTGTGTGTGTGTGTGGGGAGATGGCTGTATCCCCGGAACGCTGTACCACACAGTCGTGTTCCGTGTGTGTGTGTGTGTGGGAGATGGCTGTTTCCCAGGAATGCTGTACCACACAGTCGGGTTCCGTGTGTGTGTGCTTGTGCGGAGATGTCTGTTTCCCAGGAACACTGTACCACACAGTCGTGTTCCGTGTGTGTGTGTGTGTGTGCGTGTGCGGTGATGGCTGTTTCCCAGGAATGCTGTACCACACAGTCGTGTTCCGTGTTTGTGTGCAGAGACGTCTGTTTCCCAGGAACGCTGTACCGCACAGTCATGTTCCGTGTGTTTATGCGTGTGTGCGGAGATGTCTGTTTCCCAGGAACGCTGTACCACACAGTCGTGTTCCGTGTGTGTGCGTGTGCGCGGAGATGTCTGTTTCCCAGGAATGCTGTATCACACAGTCGTGTTCCGTGTGTGTGCGGAGATGGCTGTTTCCCAGGAACGCTGTACCACACAGTCGTGTTCCGTGTGTGAGTGTGTGTGTGGGGGGGGAGATGGCTGTTTCCCATGAACGCTGTACCACACAGTCGTGTTCCGTGTGTGTGTGTGCGGAGATGGCTGTTTCCCAGGAACGCTGTACCACACAGTCGTGTTCCGTGTGTGTGTGTGTGTGTGTGTGTGTGGAGATGGCTGTTTCCCAGGAACGCTGTACCACACAGTCGTGTTCCGTGTGTGTGTGTGTGTGTGCGGAGATGGCTGTTTCCCAGGAATGCTGTACCACACAGTCGTGTTGTGTGTGTGTGTGTGGAGATGGCTGTTTCCCAGGAACGCTGTACCACACAGTCATGTTCCGTGTGTGTGTGTGTCTGTGCGCGGAGATGGCTGTTTCCCAGGAACGCTGTACCACACAGTCGTGTTCCGTGTGTGTGTGTGTGTGTGCGGAGATGGCTGTTTCCCAGGAACGCTGTACCGCACAGTCGTATTCCGTGTGTGCGCGCGCGGAGATGTCTGTTTCCCAGGAACGCTGTACCACACAGTCGTGTTCTGTGTGTGTGTGTGCGCGGAGATGTCTGTTTCCCGGGAATGCTGTACCACACAGTCGTGTTCCGTGTGTGTGCGCGCGGAGATGTCTGTTTCCCGGGAATGCTGTACCACACAGTCGTGTTCCGTGTGTGTGTGTGTGTGTGTGTGGAGATGGCTGTTTCCCAGGAACGCTGTACTACACAGTCGTGTTCCTTGTGTGTGTGTGCGCGGAGATGTCTGTTTCCCAGGAACGCTGTACCGCACAGTCGTGTTCCGTGTGTGTGTGCGTGTGGGGAGATGGCTGTTTCCCAGGAACGCTGTACCACACAGTCGTGTTCCGTGTGTGTGTGTGTGTGTGTGCGCGGAGATGGCTGTCTCCCAGGAATGCTGTACCACACAGTCGTGTTCCTTGTGTGTGTGTGTGTGTACGCGGAGATGTCTGTTTCCCAGGAACGCTGTACCACACAGTCGTGTTCCGTGTGTGTGCGTGTGTGCGGAGTTGTCTGTTTCCCAGGAACGCTGTACCACACAGTCGTGTTCCGTGTGTGTGCGCGGAGATGTCTGTTTCCCAGGAACGCTGTATCAGACAGTCGTGTTCTGTGTGTTTGTGTGTGTGTGTGGGGAGATGGCTGTTTCCCAGGAACACTGTACCACACAGTCGTGTTCCATGTGTGTGTGTGTGGGGAGATGGCTGTTTCCCAGGAACACTGTACCACACAGTCGTGTTCCGTGTGTGTGTGTGTGTGTGTGTGTGTGTGTGTGTGGGGAGATGGCTGTTTCCCAGGAACGCTGTACCACACAGTCGTGTTCCGTGTGTGTGTGTGTGTGTGCGGAGATGTCTGTTTCCCAGGAACGCTGTACCACACAGTCGTATTCCGTGTGTGTGTGGGGGGAGTTGGCTGTTTCCCAGGAACGCTGTACCACACATTCATGTTCCGTGTGTGTGTGTGTGTGCAGAGATGTCTGCTTCCCAGTAACGCTGTACCACACAGTCGTGTTCCGTGTGTGTGTGTGTGCGGAGATGTCTGTTTCCCAGGAATGCTGTACCACACAGTCGTGTTCCGTGTGTGTGTGTGTGTGTGTGGGCGGGGGGGGAGATGGTTGTTTCCCAGGAACACTGTACTACACAGTCGTGTTCCATGTGTGCGTGTGTGTGGAGATGTCTGTTTCCCAGGAACGCCGTACCACACAGTCGTGTTCCGTGAGTGTGCGTGTGCGGAGATGGCTGTTTCCCAGGAACGCTGTACCACACAGTCGTGTTCCGTGTGTGTGTGTGTGTGTGTGTCGAGATGGCTGTTTCCCAGGAACGCTGTACCACACAGTCGTGTTCCGTGTGTGTGTGTGTGTGTGTGTCGAGATGGCTGTTTCCCAGGAACGCTGTACCACACAGTCATGTTCCTTGTGTGTGTGTGTGCGGAGATGTCTGTTTCCCAGGAACGCTGTACTACACAGTCGTGTTCCGTGTGTGCGTGCGTGTGGAGATGTCTGTTTCCCAGGAACGCCGTACCACACAGTCGTGTTCCGTGTGTGTGCGTGTGCGGAGATGTCTGTTTCCCAGGAACGCTGTACTGCACAGTCGTGTTCCATGAGTGTGCGCGTGTGCTGAGATGTCTGCTTCCCAGGAAAGCTGTACCACACAGTTGTGTTCTGTGTGTGTGTGTGTGTGCGGAGATGTCTGTTTCCCAGGAATGCTGTATCACACAGTCGTGTTCCGTGTGTGTGTGTGTGGAGATGGCTGTTTCCCAGGAACGCTGTACCACACAGTCGTGTTCCGTGTGTGTGTGTGTGTGTGTGTCAAGATTGCTGTTTCCCAGGAACGCTGTACCACACAGTCGTGTTCCGTGTGTGTGTGTGTGGAGATGGCTGTTTCCCAGGAACGCTGTACCACACAGTCGTGTTCCGTGTGTGTGTGTGCGTAGATGTCTGTTTCCCAGGAACGCTGTACTGCACAGTCGTGTTCCGTGAGTGTGCGCGTGTGCTGAGATGTCTGCTTCCCAGGAAAGCTGTGCCACACAGTCTTTTTCCGTCTGTGTGTGTGCGGCGATGGCTGTTTCCCAGGTACACTGTACCACACAGTCGTGTTCCGTGTGTGGGTATGTGTGTGTGTGGGGAGATGGCTGTTTCCCAGGAACACTGTACCACACAGTCGTGTTCCATGTGTGTTTGTGTGTGCGTGTGCGGACATTGCTGTTTCCCAGGAACGCTGTACAACACAGCCGTGTTCCGTGTGTGTGCATGCATTGTGCGGAGATGGCTTTTTCCCAGGAACGCTGTACCACAGTCGTGTTCCGTGTGTGTGTGTGCGTGTGCAGAGATGGCTGTTTCCCTGGAACACTGTACCACACAGTCGTGTTCCGTGTGTGTGTGTGTGTGTGTGTGCGCGGAGATGTCTGTTTCCCAGGAACGCTGTACCACACAGTCGTGTTCCGTGTGTGTGTGTGCGGAGATGTCTGTTTCCCAGGAACGCTGTACCACACAGTCGTGTTCCGTGTGTGTGTGTGTGTGTGTGTGTGTGTGTGCGGAGATGTCTGTTTCCCAGGAACGCTGTACCACACAGTTGTGTTCCGTGTGTGCGTGGGTGGAGATGGCTGTTTCCCAGGAACGCTGTACCACACAGTCGTGTTCAGTGTGTGTCTGTGTGTGTGCGGAGATGTCTGTTTCCCAGGAACACTGTACCACACAGTCGTGTTCCATGTGTGTGCGTGTGGGGAGATGGTTGTTTCCCAGGAATGCTGTACCACACAGTCGTGTTCCGTGTGTGTGGGGGGAGATGGCTGTTTCCCAGGAACGCTGTACCACACAGTCGTGTTCCGTGTGTGTGCGCGTGTGCGGAGATGTCTGTTTCCCAGGAACGCTGTCCCACACAGTCGTGTTCCATGCGTGTGTGTGTGTGTGTGTGTGTGCGGAGATGTCAGTTTCCCAGGAATGCTTACCACACAGTCGTGTTCCATGTGTGTGTGTGTGTGTGTGTGTGTGTGGGGAGATGGCTGTTTCCCAGGAAGGCTGTACCACACAGTCGTGTTCCGTGTGTGTGTGTGTGTGTGTGCGGAGATGTCTGTTTCCCAGGAACGCTGTACCACACAGTCGTGTTCCATGTGTGTGTGTGTGTGTGTGTGCGGAGATGGCTGTTTCCCTGGAACGCTGTACCACACAGTCGTGTTCCGTGTGTGTGTGTGTGTGTGTGTGTGCGCGGAGATGTCTGTTTCCCAGGAACGCTGTACCACACAGTTGTGTTCCGTGTGTGTGTGTGTGTGTGTCCGCGGAGATGTCTGTTTCCCAGGAACGCTGTACCACACAGTCGTGTTCGGTGTGTGTGTGTGGGGAGATGGCTGTTTCCCAGGAAGGCTGTACCACACAGTCGTGTTCCGTGTGTGTGTGTGTGTGTGTGTGTGTGTGGGGAGATGGCTGTATCCCAGGAACGCTGTACAACACAGTCATGTTCCGTGTGTGTGTGCGTGTGTGTGTGTGTGGGGAGATGGCTGTATCCCCGGAACGCTGTACCACACAGTCGTGTTCCGTGTGTGTGTGTGTGTGGGAGATGGCTGTTTCCCAGGAATGCTGTACCACACAGTCGGGTTCCGTGTGTGTGTGCTTGTGCGGAGATGTCTGTTTCCCAGGAACACTGTACCACACAGTCGTGTTCCGTGTGTGTGTGTGTGTGTGTGCGTGTGCGGTGATGGCTGTTTCCCAGGAATGCTGTACCACACAGTCGTGTTCCGTGTTTGTGTGCAGAGACGTCTGTTTCCCAGGAACGCTGTACCGCACAGTCATGTTCCGTGTGTTTATGCGTGTGTGCGGAGATGTCTGTTTCCCAGGAACGCTGTACCACACAGTCGTGTTCCGTGTGTGTGCGTGTGCGCGGAGATGTCTGTTTCCCAGGAATGCTGTATCACACAGTCGTGTTCCGTGTGTGTGCGGAGATGGCTGTTTCCCAGGAACGCTGTACCACACAGTCGTGTTCCGTGTGTGAGTGTGTGTGTGGGGGGGGAGATGGCTGTTTCCCATGAACGCTGTACCACACAGTCGTGTTCCGTGTGTGTGTGTGCGGAGATGGCTGTTTCCCAGGAACGCTGTACCACACAGTCGTGTTCCGTGTGTGTGTGTGTGTGTGGAGATGGCTGTTTCCCAGGAACACTGTACCACACAGTCGTGTTCCGTGTGTGTGTGTGTGTGTGCGGAGATGGCTGTTTCCCAGGAATGCTGTACCACACAGTCGTGTTGTGTGTGTGTGTGTGGAGATGGCTGTTTCCCAGGAACGCTGTACCACACAGTCATGTTCCGTGTGTGTGTGTGTCTGTGCGCGGAGATGGCTGTTTCCCAGGAACGCTGTACCACACAGTCGTGTTCCGTGTGTGTGTGTGTGTGTGCGGAGATGGCTGTTTCCCAGGAACGCTGTACCGCACAGTCGTATTCCGTGTGTGCGCGCGCGGAGATGTCTGTTTCCCAGGAACGCTGTACCACACAGTCGTGTTCTGTGTGTGTGTGTGCGCGGAGATGTCTGTTTCCCGGGAATGCTGTACCACACAGTCGTGTTCCGTGTGTGTGCGCGCGGAGATGTCTGCTTCCCGGGAATGCTGTACCACACAGTCGTGTTCCGTGTGTGTGTGTGTGTGTGTGTGTGGAGATGGCTGTTTCCCAAGAACGCTGTACTACACAGTCGTGTTCCTTGTGTGTGTGTGCGCGGAGATGTCTGTTTCCCAGGAACGCTGTACCGCACAGTCGTGTTCCGTGTGTGTGTGCGTGTGGGGAGATGGCTGTTTCCCAGGAACGCTGTACCACACAGTCGTGTTCCGTGTGTGTGTGTGTGTGTGTGCGCGGAGATGGCTGTTTCCCAGGAATGCTGTACCACACAGTCGTGTTCCTTGTGTGTGTGTGTGTGTACGCGGAGATGTCTGTTTCCCAGGAACGCTGTACCACACAGTCGTGTTCCGTGTGTGTGCGTGTGTGCGGAGTTGTCTGTTTCCCAGGAACGCTGTACCACACAGTCGTGTTCCGTGTGTGTGCGCGGAGATGTCTGTTTCCCAGGAACGCTGTATCAGACAGTCGTGTTCTGTGTGTTTGTGTGTGTGTGTGGGGAGATGGCTGTTTCCCAGGAACACTGTACCACACAGTCGTGTTCCATGTGTGTGTGTGTGGGGAGATGGCTGTTTCCCAGGAACACTGTACCACACAGTCGTGTTCCGTGTGTGTGTGTGTGTGTGTGTGTGGGGAGATGGCTGTTTCCCAGGAACGCTGTACCACACAGTCGTGTTCCGTGTGTGTGTGTGTGTGTGCGGAGATGTCTGTTTCCCAGGAACGCTGTACCACACAGTCGTATTCCGTGTGTGTGTGGGGGGAGTTGGCTGTTTCCCAGGAACGCTGTACCACACATTCATGTTCCGTGTGTGTGTGTGTGTGCAGAGATGTCTGCTTCCCAGTAACGCTGTACCACACAGTCGTGTTCCGTGTGTGTGTGTGTGCGGAGATGTCTGTTTCCCAGGAATGCTGTACCACACAGTCGTGTTCCGTGTGTGTGTGTGTGTGTGTGGGCGGGGGGGGAGATGGTTGTTTCCCAGGAACACTGTACTACACAGTCGTGTTCCATGTGTGCGTGTGTGTGGAGATGTCTGTTTCCCAGGAACGCCGTACCACACAGTCGTGTTCCGTGAGTGTGCGTGTGCGGAGATGGCTGTTTCCCAGGAACGCTGTACCACACAGTCGTGTTCCGTGTGTGTGTGTGTGTGTGTGTGTCGAGATGGCTGTTTCCCAGGAACGCTGTACCACACAGTCGTGTTCCGTGTGTGTGTGTGTGTGTGTGTCGAGATGGCTGTTTCCCAGGAACGCTGTACCACACAGTCATGTTCCTTGTGTGTGTGTGTGCGGAGATGTCTGTTTCCCAGGAACGCTGTACTACACAGTCGTGTTCCGTGTGTGCGTGCGTGTGGAGATGTCTGTTTCCCAGGAACGCCGTACCACACAGTCGTGTTCCGTGTGTGTGCGTGTGCGGAGATGTCTGTTTCCCAGGAACGCTGTACTGCACAGTCGTGTTCCATGAGTGTGCGCGTGTGCTGAGATGTCTGCTTCCCAGGAAAGCTGTACCACACAGTTGTGTTCTGTGTGTGTGTGTGTGTGCGGAGATGTCTGTTTCCCAGGAATGCTGTATCACACAGTCGTGTTCCGTGTGTGTGTGTGTGGAGATGGCTGTTTCCCAGGAACGCTGTACCACACAGTCGTGTTCCGTGTGTGTGTGTGTGTGTGTGTCAAGATTGCTGTTTCCCAGGAACGCTGTACCACACAGTCGTGTTCCGTGTGTGTGTGTGTGGAGATGGCTGTTTCCCAGGAACGCTGTACCACACAGTCGTGTTCCGTGTGTGTGTGTGCGTAGATGTCTGTTTCCCAGGAACGCTGTACTGCACAGTCGTGTTCCGTGAGTGTGCGCGTGTGCTGAGATGTCTGCTTCCCAGGAAAGCTGTGCCACACAGTCTTTTTCCGTCTGTGTGTGTGCGGCGATGGCTGTTTCCCAGGTACACTGTACCACACAGTCGTGTTCCATGTGTGTTTGTGTGTGCGTGTGCGGACATTGCTGTTTCCCAGGAACGCTGTACAACACAGCCGTGTTCCGTGTGTGTGCATGCATTGTGCGGAGATGGCTTTTTCCCAGGAACGCTGTACCACAGTCGTGTTCCGTGTGTGTGTGTGCGTGTGCAGAGATGGCTGTTTCCCTGGAACACTGTACCACACAGTCGTGTTCCGTGTGTGTGTGTGTGTGTGTGTGCGCGGAGATGTCTGTTTCCCAGGAACGCTGTACCACACAGTCGTGTTCCGTGTGTGTGTGTGCGGAGATGTCTGTTTCCCAGGAACGCTGTACCACACAGTCGTGTTCCGTGTGTGTGTGTGTGTGTGTGTGTGTGTGTGCGGAGATGTCTGTTTCCCAGGAACGCTGTACCACACAGTTGTGTTCCGTGTGTGCGTGTGTGGAGATGGCTGTTTCCCAGGAACGCTGTACCACACAGTCGTGTTCAGTGTGTGTCTGTGTGTGTGCGGAGATGTCTGTTTCCCAGGAACACTGTACCACACAGTCGTGTTCCATGTGTGTGCGTGTGGGGAGATGGTTGTTTCCCAGGAATGCTGTACCACACAGTCGTGTTCCGTGTGTGTGGGGGGAGATGGCTGTTTCCCAGGAACGCTGTACCACACAGTCGTGTTCCGTGTGTGTGCGCGTGTGCGGAGATGTCTCTTTCCCAGGAACGCTGTCCCACACAGTCGTGTTCCATGCGTGTGTGTGTGTGTGTGTGTGTGCGGAGATGTCAGTTTCCCAGGAATGCTTACCACACAGTCGTGTTCCATGTGTGTGTGTGTGTGTGTGTGTGTGTGTGGGGAGATGGCTGTTTCCCAGGAAGGCTGTACCACACAGTCGTGTTCCGTGTGTGTGTGTGTGTGTGTGCGGAGATGTCTGTTTCCCAGGAACGCTGTACCACACAGTCGTGTTCCATGTGTGTGTGTGTGTGTGTGTGTGCGGAGATGGCTGTTTCCCTGGAACGCTGTACCACACAGTCGTGTTCCGTGTGTGTGTGTGTGTGTGTGTGTGCGCGGAGATGTCTGTTTCCCAGGAACGCTGTACCACACAGTTGTGTTCCGTGTGTGTGTGTGTGTGTGTCCGCGGAGATGTCTGTTTCCCAGGAACGCTGTACCACACAGTCGTGTTCGGTGTGTGTGTGTGGGGAGATGGCTGTTTCCCAGGAAGGCTGTACCACACAGTCGTGTTCCGTGTGTGTGTGTGTGTGTGTGGGGAGATGGCTGTATCCCAGGAACGCTGTACAACACAGTCGTGTTCCGTGTGTGTGTGTGGGGAGATGGCTGTATCCCCGGAACGCTGTACCACACAGTCGTGTTCCGTGTGTGTGTGTGTGGGGGAGATGGCTGTTTCCCAGGAATGCTGTACCACACAGTCGGGTTCCGTGTGTGTGTGCTTGTGCGGAGATGTCTGTTTCCCAGGAACACTGTACCACACAGTCGTGTTCCGTGTGTGTGTGTGTGTGCGGAGATGGCTGTTTCCCAGGAATGCTGTACCACACAGTCGTGTTCCGTGTTTGTGTGCAGAGACGTCTGTTTCCCAGGAACGCTGTACCGCACAGTCATGTTCCGTGTGTTTATGCGTGTGTGCGGAGATGTCTGTTTCCCAGGAACGCTGTACCACACAGTCGTGTTCCGTGTGTGTGCGCGTGCGCGGAGATGTCTGTTTCCCAGGAATGCTGTATCACACAGTCGTGTTCCGTGTGTGTGCGGAGATGGCTGTTTCCCAGGAACGCTGTACCACACAGTCGTGTTCCATGTGTGAGTGTGTGTGTGGGGGGGGAGATGGCTGTTTCCCATGAACGCTGTACCACACAGTCGTGTTCCGTGTGTGTGTGTGCGGAGATGGCTGTTTCCCAGGAACGCTGTACCACACAGTCGTGTTCCGTGTGTGTGTGTGTGTGTGTGTGGAGATGGCTGTTTCCCAGGAACGCTGTACCACACAGTCGTGTTCCGTGTGTGTGTGTGTGTGTGTGCGGAGATGGCTGTTTCCCAGGAATGCTGTACCACACAGTCGTGTTGTGTGTGTGTGTGTGGAGATGGCTGTTTCCCAGGAACGCTGTACCACACAGTCATGTTCCGTGTGTGTGTGTGTGTGTGTGTGTGTGTCTGTGCGCGGAGATGGCTGTTTCCCAGGAACGCTGTACCACACAGTCGTGTTCCGTGTGTGTGTGTGTGTGTGTGCGGAGATGGCTGTTTCCCAGGAACACTGTACCACACCGTTGTGTTCCGTGTGTGTGTGCGTGCGGAGATGGCTGTTTCCCTGGAACGCTGTACCGCACAGTCGTATTCCTTGTGTGTGTGTGCGGAGATGGCTGTTTCCCAGGAACGCTGTACCACACAGTCGTGTTCCGTGTGTGTTTGTGTGCGCGCGCAGAGATGTCTGTTTCCCAGGAACGCTGTACCACACAGTCGTGTTCTGTGTGTGTGTGTGCGCGGAGATGTCTGTTTCCCGGAATGCTGTACCACACAGTCGTGTTCCGTGTGTGTGCGCGCGGAGATGTCTGTTTCCCGGGAATGCTGTACCACACAGTCGTGTTCCGTGTGTGTGTGTGTGTGTGTGTGGAGATGGCTGTTTCCCAGGAACGCTGTACTACACAGTCGTGTTCCTTGTGTGTGTGTGCGCGGAGATGTCTGTTTCCCAGGAACGCTGTACCGCACAGTCGTGTTCCGTGTGTGTGTGCGTGTGGGGAGATGGCTGTTTCCCAGGAACGCTGTACCACACAGTCGTGTTCCGTGTGTGTGTGTGTGCGCGGAGATGGCTGTTTCCCAGGAATGCTGTACCACACAGTCGTGTTCCTTGTGTGTGTGTGTGTGTACGCGGAGATGTCTGTTTCCCAGGAACGCTGTACCACACAGTCGTGTTCCGTGTGTGTGCGTGTGTGTGGAGTTGTCTGTTTCCCAGGAACGCTGTACCACACAGTCGTGTTCCGTGTGTGTGCGCGGAGATGTCTGTTTCCCAGGAACGCTGTATCAGACAGTCGTGTTCTGTGTGTTTGTGTGTGTGTGTGTGTGTGTGTGTGTGTGGGGAGATGGCTGTTTCCCAGGAACACTGTACCACACAGTCGTGTTCCGTGTGTGTGTGTGTGTGTGTGTGTGTGGGGAGATGGCTGTTTCCCAGGAACGCTGTACCACACAGTCGTGTTCCGTGTGTGTGTGTGTGTGTGTGCGGAGATGTCTGTTTCCCAGGAACGCTGTACCACACAGTCATATTCCGTGTGTGTGTGGGGGGAGTTGGCTGTTTCCCAGGAACGCTGTACCACACATTCATGTTCCGTGTGTGTGTGTGTGTGCAGAGATGTCTGCTTCCCAGGAACGCTGTACCACACAGTCGTGTTCCGTGTGTGTGTGTGTGCGGAGATGTCTGTTTCCCAGGAATGCTGTACCACACAGTCGTGTTCCGTGTGTGTGTGTGTGTGTGTGTGCGGAGATGTCTGTTTCCCAGGAATGCTGTACTACACAGTCGTGTTCCATGTGTGCGTGTGTGTGGAGATGTCTGTTTCCCAGGAACGCCGTACCACACAGTCGTGTTCCGTGAGTGTGCGTGTGCGGAGATGGCTGTTTCCCAGGAACGCTGTACCACACAGTCGTGTTCCGTGTGTGTGTGTGTGTGTGTGTCGAGATGGCTGTTTCCCAGGAACGCTGTACCACACAGTCGTGTTCCGTGTGTGTGTGTGTGTGGAGATGGCTGTTTCCCAGGAACGCTGTACCACACAGTCGTGTTCCGTGTGTGTGTGTGTGTGTGTGTCGAGATGGCTGTTTCCCAGGAACGCTGTACCACACAGTCGTGTTCCTTGTGTGTGTGTGTGCGGAGATGTCTGTTTCCCAGGAACGCTGTACTACACAGTCGTGTTCCGTGTGTGCGTGCGTGTGGAGATGTCTGTTTCCCAGGAACGCCGTACCACACAGTCGTGTTCCGTGTGTGTGCGTGTGCGGAGATGTCTGTTTCCCAGGAACGCTGTACTGCACAGTCGTGTTCCGTGAGTGTGCGCGTGTGCTGAGATGTCTGCTTCCCAGGAAAGCTGTACCACACAGTCGTGTTCTGTGTGTGTGTGTGTGTGCGGAGATGTCTGTTTCCCAGGAATGCTGTATCACACAGTCGTGTTCCGTGTGTGTGTGTGTGGAGATGGCTGTTTCCCAGGAACGCTGTACCACACAGTCGTGTTCCATGTGTGTGTGTGTGTGTGTGTGTGTGTGTGTGCGCGGAGACGGCTGTTTCCCAGGAACGCTGTACCTCACAGTCATGTTCCGTGTGTGTGTGTGTGTGTGTGTGCGGAGACGGCTGTTTCCCAGGAACGCTGTACCACACAGTCGTATTCCCTGTGTGTGTGTGTGTGTGTGTGTGGGGAGATGTCTGTTTCCCAGGAACGCTGTCCCACACAGTCGTGTTCAGTGTGTGTGTGTGTGGGGGGGGAAGATGTCTGTTTCCCAGGAATGCTGTACCACACAGTCGTGTTCCGTGTGTGTGGGGAGATGTCTGTTTCCCAGGAACGCTGTACCACACAGTCGTGTTCCGGGTGTGTGTGTGTGTGTGCGGAGATGGCTGTTTCCCAGGAACGCAGTACCACACAGCCATCTCCGCGCACACGCACACACACACACGGAACACGACTGTGGGGTACAGTGTTCCTGGAAACAGACATCTCCGCACACACACACACACACACACATGGAACACGACTGTGTGGCACAGCGTTCCTGGGAAACAGTCATCTCTGCGCACATACACACACACCCACGGAACACGACTGTGTGGTACAGCGTTCCTGGGAAACAGACATCTCCCCACACGCACACACACACACACACGGAACACGGCTGTGTGGTACAGCGTTCCTGGGAAACAGCCATCTCCGCACACGCACACACACACGGAACACGGCTGTGTGGTACAGCGTTCCTGGGATACAGCCATCTCCGCACACACACACACACACGGAACACGACTGTGATTGAGGACAATATTCCAACCTTGGCCCCTAACCAATGTCCTGTACAGCCGCTACCTGACCCTCCCAACTCCCTCTACTCAATCCTCTGACCGATAAAGGAGACCCGACCAAACGCTGCCCTCACTCTCCTCCCTCCCTGGGACTCCACTTCCAAAGAGCTGT